>NW_027140333.1:0-96667 GCF_036365525.1 Heterodontus francisci
GTAATCTCTCCCCATTGCTATCCTTCCCTCTCCCTGTTCTTCCCTCTCTATATCTATCCCTGTCTTTCTCACTGTTACTCTCTCCATCTGGATGGAGGAGGAGAAAGAGAGGCATATATAGAGGCAGCTTTACTCTGTATCTAACCCCACACTGTACCTTCCCTGGGAGTGTTTTATAGAACAGAGAAGACAGAGATTTACTCAATAGCTAACTAATAGCTTGGCAGCATTTGATGGGACAGTGTAGACGGAGCTTTACTCTGTATCCCTGGAATTTAGAAGGGTAAGGGGTGATCTGATCAAAGTTTAAAGTGGTGGATGGGGTACCAATCAGGTGGACTGCTTTGTCCTGGATGGTGTCGAGCCTCTGGAGTGTTGTAGATGTTACACACATCCAGGCAAGTGGAGAGATACCATCACACACCTGACTTGTGTCTTGCAGGTGGTTGAAAGGCTTTGGGGAGTCAGGGGGTGAGTCACTTGTAGCCACAGTACTGATGTGATTACTTCAGCTCAGTTCCTGGTCAATGTCTCCCTAGGATGTTGATGCTGGGGGATTCAGCGATGGGATAATGCTTTGAATGCCATGGGGAGGTGGTTGGATTCTCTCTTGTTACAGATGGTCATTGCCTGTCTGTGTGTGTTTTTCTGTGCTCTGGGAACAATTTCCTCAATGGGAGGTCATAATGCTGCCTCATAATTGACTAGTTCACGAAAGGAATGCTGATGGAATGAACGGGACAGGGACAGAGTGGATACAACATTGGCTAAGGGACAGGACACAGAGAGTAGTGGTGAATGGTTGCTTCAGACTGGAGGGCGGTATCTTTGACTGACATAATCTTATACACTTCTATTCAATCTCCCCTCTATCTCCTTTGTTCTCAGGAGATCAAACCCAGCTTTTCCAACCTAACCTTGTAGCTAAAATCCCCCATCTCTGAAACCATTCTGGTAAATCTCTGCACCCTCTCAAGGAACCTCACATCCTTCCTAAAGTGTGGTGACCAGAACTGGACACAATTCTCCAGTTGGGGCTGAAATAGAGCTTTATAAATGTTCAGCATAACCTCCCTGCTTTTGTACTGACTGTATACAGTGTACATTGTGGTACAGTGGTATTCCCCAGGGGTTTGGATTAGGATCACTGATCTTTTTGATATATATTAATGACTTGGACTTGGGTTTACAGGGCATAACTTCAACATTGTACCATCTGCAATGTAATAAACAGAGAAGGGAATAGTAGTAGTAAATCTCTGTCTTCTCTGTTCTATAAAACACTGTCAGGGCAGGTACAGTGTGGGGTTCAGGAGGATAGAGGCAGTCTGGTGAAATGGTCAGACACATGGCAGGTTAACTTCAATGCTGAGAAATGTAAAATGATGCATTTAGGAAGGAAGGCTGAGGAGAAGCGATATAAACGAAATAGTGCAATGTTAAAATGGGTGCTGGTTCAGAGAGATCGGGAATCTGGAGAGATCTGCGTCAGTTTTTATATCTGAAAGATTCAATTTGGGGCTTCGAGTCTTGTCAGTTGAATTTAGCTTCATCCTGAAAAGTGTTAGCAAACGTGTTGGGAAATGTGTCAAAAGCTGTTTCCATTCAGACATTCCTGCATTGTGGAAGTGTGAGCTATCTTTGCAGAGACAGGAAATAGAGTTGTTTGAATGGACCTGCAGGTTTTAGTTGATGCAATAAGGTGAGAATTTGAATTGTGTCCCTTCCAGATACACAGAATTGAAGGTATTTACAGAACACCACATGAAGTAGTTTACCAATGTCTGACAAACTTCAAAGACTTCAAACACATGGAAGAAGAGGAGAAGGGAACAATATACAAAACCTCAGTCAGTCAGACAACAGCAGGAGGAAAATGAATCTCTTTTTATGGGTTTTAATTTGAAGGCCTGAGCTGATGATTGAAAAAGTAGGAGTTCAAATCCCACGCTGGGCTGTTGTGAATTTGAATTTTGTTTTTTGTTTAAAAAAACATAAATCTGGAATTAAAAAGCCTCTAGG
Source organism: Heterodontus francisci (assembly GCF_036365525.1). Lineage (NCBI taxonomy): Eukaryota > Metazoa > Chordata > Chondrichthyes > Heterodontiformes > Heterodontidae > Heterodontus > Heterodontus francisci. Next base: position 2,023 of record NW_027140333.1, read on the forward strand.
TTGGAATGATTCACTCCTGTCTACTAGTGCAAAGCCCGTGTGTGTCTCAGTTTGCTGTATTTATTAACAATTTAAGATGATGAGGTAGAATGCAACATACCCAAGTTTACTGATGACACAAAAATAGGCAGCATTGTAAGCAGTGTAACTGGAAGCATCAAATTACAAAGAGATATTAATATCTGAAATAAATGGGCAAAACTGTGGTAGTTAGATTTCAAGGTCAGCAAAAAAAGACTAGAACAGAGTACTTTATAAATGGTGTAAAGCTAGAAACACTGGAGGTCCAAAGAGACTTTGGGGGGGTCCATGTCCATTTGAGTGCATTGTCGATTTACCAGAATGAAAACTGGACTCCAAGAGTTAAATTACGAGGTGATATTACACAAACTAGGGATTTATTGCCTGGAATTTTGGAGGATCAAGGTGATTTGATCAAATATGTTGAGATATTAAGGGGAACTGATGGGGTAGTTTGGGAGAAACTATTTCAGCAGCTTGGGAACATAGGAACAGGAGTAGGCCATTCAGCCCATTGAGCCTGCTCCGCCATTCAATACGATCCTGGCTGATCATCCACTTCAATGCCTTTTTCCCAGCCTGAGTTTCCACAGCCCACTGGAGTAGAGAATTCCAAAGATTCACAACCCTCTGAGCAAAGACATTTCTCCTCATCTCTGACCTAAGTGGCTTCCCCCTTATTTTGAAATTGTGTCCCCTGGTTCTAGACTCCCGAACCAAAGGAGACATCTTACCTGCATCTAACCTGTCTATCCCTTTAAGTATTTAGTATGTTTCAATAAGATCACCTCTCATTCTTCTAAACTCCAATGAGTATCGGCCCAACCTGTTCAACCATTCCTCATAAGACAACCCCTTCATCCCAGGAATCAGCCGAGTGAACCTTCTCTGAACTGGTTCCAATGCATCCAGGCCTGACCATTTATCCACTTTGAAAGTTGCTAAACACCTTAATATTTCCCTCTCACTCTGTTTATCCCATCCAATATTTCACACTCCTCCTCTTTAACTACAATATCTGCATTGTTCCCCCTCTTTTATAAAGATGGAGACAAAGTATTCATTAAGAACCGTGCCCACATCTCCCACCTCCATACACACATTCCCTTTTTGGTCCCTAATACTCTATCCTTAATTATCCTCTTGCTCTTCATTTATTTATAAAACATCTTTGTGATTTCTTTGATTTAATGGTAATATTATTTTCCGGCCATTTCTTTGCTCTCCTAATTTGATTTTTAATTTCACCCTTGTACTTTCTCCACTCATCTCGGCCTCTGTGGTATTGAGCTCTCGGTATCCGACATAAGCTTCCCTCTTGTGCCTTATCGTACCCGGTTTGATCCTTGACATCCAAGGAGCTCTAGATTTCGGAGTACCACCCTGTTTGTCTTTGTGTGAACATATTTGACATATACCCACAATACAGGACTGGGCAGATAATGGGGATTACTGAGGTTGTGTTTGGGGATTTTTACTGACATCAGTGTGGATTTTAAAGTGTGTCTCCCCTTCCCTCACATCTAAAGTCTCTCAGTGTTGTTGTTGTGTGTTGACAGCTTTTCCAGTGTCCAGTCCCTTTCAACTTTTAATAAAATCTGTGGAACACAAAGAAATGTAAAGTTTCTCCCACAAGCTGTTTTGTCCTCCCTCTTTCACTGTCTTTCTCTGTCACTGCCCTATCTCTCTCTCTGTCTCTCTCAGGACTGGGCAGACACTGGGGATTGTTACTGAGGTTCTGTTGGTCATTTTTACTGACATCCGTGTGGATTGTAAAATCTGTCTGTGTCTGTGTCTGTGTGTGTGTGTGTGTGTGTGTGTGTCTGTGTGTGTGTGTGTCTGTGTGTGTGTCTCTGTGTGTGTCTGTGTCTGTGTGTGTGTGTGTGTCTGTGTGTGTGTGTGTGTCTCTGTGTGTCTGTGTGTGTCTCTGTGTGTGTGTCTGTGTGTGTGTGTGTGTGTCTCTGTGTGTGTGTCTGTGTGTCTGTGTGTGTCTCTGTCTGTCCCATTATGGATGTGTCTGTGTGTGTCTGGATGTGTGTGTGTGAGAGAGAGATAATCAGGGTCACCTCACTCCATCTCTGTCTCTCCTCCTCTCTCTGTTTCTCCTTCTCTCTCCCTCTCTCAATCCGCCTCTCTCATAGAAACAGAGAAAATAGGAGCAGGAGCAGGCCATTCGGCCCTTTGGGCCTGCTCCGTCTTTCAATAAAGATCATGACCGATGGTCTAATTCAGTACCCTGTTCCCACTTTCTCCCCATACCCCTTGATCCCTTTGACATTTAGAAATATATCTCTCTCCTCCATGAATATATTTAATGACTTGGCCTCCACTGCCTTCTGCGGTAGAGAATTCCACAGGTTCACCACCCTCTACCCCATCCATCTCTCCCCCTCTATCTCCGTCTCCACCCTCTATCTCCGTCTCCACCCTCTATCTCCGTCTCCACCCTCTATCTCCCTCTCCCCCCTCTATCTCCCTCACACCCTCTATCTCCCTCTCCCCCTCTATCTCCCAATCCCCCTCTATCTCCCTCACCCGCTCACTCTCCCTCACCCCCCCTCTATCTCCCTCTCCCCCTCTATCTCCCTCTGCCCCTTTATCTCCCTCTCCCTCTCTATCTCACACATCTCCTCGATCTCACACATCCCCTCTATCTCACTCTTCCCCTTTATCTCACTCTCCCCCTCTATCTCACTCTCCCCCTCTATCTCTGTCTCTCCCTCTATCTCCCTCTCCCCCTCTATCTGCCTCTCTCCCTCTATCTGTCTCTCCCCCCTCTATCTCACTCTCCCCCTCTATCTCACTCTCCCCCTCTATCTCTGTCTCTCCCTCTATCTCCCTCTCCCCCTCTATCTGCCTCTCTCCCTCTATCTGTCTCTCCCCCTCTATCTCACTCTCCCCCTCTATCTCACACACCCCCTCTATCTCCCTCTCCCCCTCTATCTCACACACCCCCTCTATCTCACACACCCCCTCTATCTCACTCTTCCCCTCTATCTCACACACCCCCTCTATCTCACACACCCCCTCTATCTCCCTCTCCCCCTCTATCTCACTCTCCCTCTCTATCTCACACACCCCCTCTATCTCACTCTTCCCCTCTATCTCACTCTCCCCCTCTATCTCACTCTTCCCCTCTATCTCACACACCCCCTCTATCTCACACACCCCCTCTATCTCCCTCTCCCCCTCTATCTCACTCTCCCTCTCTATCTCACACACCCCCTCTATCTCACTCTTCCCCTCTATCTCACTCTCCCCCTCTATCACACTCTTCCCCTCTATCACACCCTTCCCCTCTATCTCACTCTCCCCCTCTATCTCACACACCCCCTCTATCTCACTCTTCCCCTCTATCTCACTCTCCCCCTCTATCTCACTCTTCCCCTCTATCTCACACACCCCCTCTATCTCACACACCCCCTCTATCTCCCTCTCCCCCTCTATCTCACTCTCCCTCTCTATCTCACACACCCCCTCTATCTCACTCTTCCCCTCTATCTCACTCTCCCCCTCTATCACACTCTTCCCCTCTATCTCACTCTTCCCCTCTATCTCACTCTCCCCCTCTATCTCACACACCCCCTCTATCTCACTCTTCCCCTCTATCTCACTCTCCCCCTCTATCTCACTCTTCCCCTCTATCTCACTCTCCCCCTCTATCTGTCTCTCCCCCTCTATCTCCCTCTCTCCCTCTCCCACTCTCTCTCCCTCTCCCCCCTATCTCCCTCTCCCCCCTATCTCCCTCTCCCCCTCTATCTCCCACTCCCCCTCAATCTGTCTCTCGCCCTCTATCTCACACACCCCAAATATCTCCCTCTCCCCCTACATCTCCCTCTCCCCCCTCTGCCCCCTATATCTCCCTCTCCCCGTCTCTCTCCCTCTGCCCCTCTCTCTCCCTCTGCCCCTCTCTCTCCCTTTACCCCTCTATCTCACTCCCCCCTCTATCTCACTCGTCCCCTCTATCTGTCTCTCCCCCCACTATCTCACATACCCCCAATATCTCCCTCTCCCCCTATATCTCCCTCTCCCCCCTCTCTCTCCCTCTGCCCCTCTATCTCACTCTGCCCCTCTATCTCACTCTCCCCCTACATCTCCCTCTCCCCCCTCTGCCCCCTATATCTCCCTCTCCCCGTCTCTCTCCCTCTGCCCGTCTCTCTCCCTCTGCCCGTCTCTCTCACTCTCCCCCTCTATCTCACTCTCCCCCTCTATCTCACTCTCCCCCTCTATCTGTCTGTCTCTCCCTCTATCTGTCTGTCTCTCCATCTATCTGTCTGTCTCTCTCCCTCTATCTGTCTCTCTCCCTCTATCTGTCTCTCCCCCCTCTATCTCACTCTCCCCCTCCTCCTGACACTCACTCTCTCTCCATCTACCTCTGTCTCTGCCACTCTCTCTGTCTCTCTCTCTGTCCCTCCTTCTGTCTTTCCCTCTCTATCTCTATGTCTTTCTCCTTCTATCTCTCTCTCTGTCGCTCTATCTTAATCTCTCTCTCTCTGCCCCTCCATCTGCCTTTTCCTCTCTGTCTCTCCCTCTCTCTCCTTCTATCTGTGTCTCTCTCTCTCTGTCTCTCCATCTGTCTTTCCCTTTCTGTCTCTCCCTCTCTCTCCATCTCTCTGTCTCTGCCTCTCTCTCTGTCCCTCCATCTGTCTTTCCCTCTCGGTCACTACCTCTCTCTCCTTCTATCTCTGTCTCGCTCTCTGTTCCTCCAAATGTCTTTCGCTCTCTGCCAATCCCTCTCTCCTTCTCTCTGTCTATCCCTCTCTCTCCTTCTCTCTCTCTCGGTCCCTCCATCTGTATTCCCCCCGCCCCAACCACCTGTCACTCCCTCTCTCTCCTATCTATGTCTCTCGCTCTCTATCCCTCCATCTATCCTTCCCTCTCTGTCACTCCATCTCTCTCCTTCTCTCCCTTTCTCTCCCTTACTCTCTCTCTCTGTCTTTCCATCTGTCTTTCTCTCCCTGTCACTCCCTCTCTCTCCGTCCATCTCTGCCTCTCTCTATCTCTGTCTCTCCATCTGTCTTTCCCTCTCTATGTCTGTCCATCGATCTCCTCTCTCTCTCTGTCCCTCCATTTGTCGTTCCCTCTCTGTCACTTCCTCTCTCTCCTTCTATCTCTGCCTCTCACTCTCTGTCCCTCCATCTGTCTTTCCCTCTCTGTCTCTCCATCTCTCTCCTTCTATCTCTGTCTCTCCATCTGTCTTTCCCTTTCTATCACTCCCTCTCTCTCTCCTTCCATCTCTGCCTCTCTCTGTCTCTCCATCAGTCTTTCCCTTTCTGTCACTCCCTCTATGTCCTTCTATCTCTCTCTCTCTCTCTCTCTATCCCTCCATCAGTCCTTCCCTCCCTGTCACTCCATCACTCTCTCTGTCTCTCAGTCTGTCCCTCTATCTGTCTTAGCCTCCCTGACACTCCCTCTCTCTCCTTCTATCTCTGGATCTCTCTCTGTCTCTCCATCTGTTTTGTCCTCTGTCAACCCCTCTCTCCTTCTCTGGTACTCCCTCTCTCTCCTTCTCTCTCACTCTGTCCCTCCATCCGTCTTTCCCTCCCTGTCACTCCCACTCTCTCCTATCTCTGTCTTTCCATTTGAATTTCCCTCCCTATCACTCCCTCTCACTCGTTCTATACCTGCCTCTCTCCCTGTCCCTCCATCTGTCTTCCCACACCCCACCCATCACTCCATCTCTCTCCTTCTATCTCTGTCTCTATCTCTCTATCCCTCCATCTGTCCTTCCCTCCCTGTGACTCCATTTCTCTCCCTTTCTCTCTCTCTGTCCCTCCATCTGTCTTTCCCTCCCTGACACTCTCTCTCTCTCTCTCTCTCTCTCTGTCCCTACATCTGTCTTTCCCTCTCTGTCTCTCCCGCTCTCTCCCCTCTCTGTCTCTCCCTCTCTCTCCTTCCATCTCTGCCTCTCTATCTCTCTGTCCATCCATCTGTCTTTACCTCTCTGTCTCTCCCTCTCTCTCCATCTATCTCTGTCTCTCTCTCTCTGTCTTTCCATATGTCTTTCCCTTCCTGTCACTCCCTCTCTCTCCTTCCATCTCTGCCTCTCTCTCTCTCTGTCTCTCCAACTGCCTTTCCCTCTCTGTCTCTCTGTCTCTCCCTGCATCTGTCTTTCCCTCTCTGTCTCTCCCACATTCTCCATCTCTCTCTGTCTCTCCATCTGTCTTTCCCTTTCTGTCACTCCATCTCTCTCCTTCTCTCTCTGTCCCTCACTTTGTCCCTCCATCTGTCCTTCCCTCCCTGTCACGCCATCTCTCTCCCTCACTTTGTCCCTCCATCAGTCTTTCCCTCTCTGTTGCTCCCTCGCTCTCCTTCTATCTCTGTCTCTCTCTCTCTGTTCCACCATTAGTCTTTCCCTCTCTGTCACTCCCACTCTCCTTCTCTCTGTCTCTCCCTCTCCCTCCTTCACTTTCTCGCCGTCCCTCCATCTGTCTTCCCCATCATGTCACTCCCTCTCGCTCCTTCTATCTCAGTCTCTCTCTCTATCCCTCCATCTGTCTTTCCTTGCTGTCACTCCCTCTCTCTCCTTCTATCTCTGACCCTCTCTCTCTCTGTCCATCTGTCCTTCCCTCTCTGTCTCTCCCTCTCTCTCCTTCTCTCTCTGTCTTTCTCTCTGTCTCTCCATCTGTCTTTCCCTCCCCATCACTCCCTCTCTCTCCTTCCATCTCTGCCTTTCTCTCTGTCTTTCCCTCCCAGTCACTCCTTCTCTCTCCTTCCATCTCTGTCTCTCTCTCTGTCCCTCCATCTGTCTTTCCCTCTCTGTTGCTCCCTCTCTCTCCTTCTATCTCTGTCTCTCTCTGTCTGTCCCTCCATCTGTCTTTCCCTCTCTGTTGCTCCCTCTCTCTCCTTCTATCTCTGTCTCTCTGTCTGTTCCACCATTTGTCTTTCCCTCTCTGTCACTCCCACTCTCTTTCTCTCTGTCTCTCCCTCTCCCTCCTTCTCTCTCTGTCTCTCACTTTGTCCCTCCGTCTGTCTTTCCCTCCCTGTCACTCCCTCTCTCTCCTTCCATCTCTGCCTCTCTCTCTGTCTTTCCCTCCCAGTCACTCCTTCTCTCTCCTTCTATCTCTGTCTCTCTGTCTGTCCCTCCATCTGTCTTTCCCTCTCTGTTGCTCCCTCACTTTCCTTCTATCTCTGTCTCTCCGTCTGTCCCTCCATCTGTCTTTCCCCCAATGTCACTCCCTCTCTCTCCTTCTATCTCTGTCTCTGCCTCTTCCTCTGTCTCTCTCTCTCGCTGTCCCTCCATCTGTCTTTCCCTTTCTGTCACTCCCTCTCTCTCCTTCTATCTCTGTCTCTCTCTCTCTATCCCTCCATCTGTCCTTCCCTCCCTGTCACTCCATCTCTCTCCTTCGCTCTCTGTCCCTCACTTTGTCCCTCCATCAGTCTTTCCCTCTCTGACACTCCCTCTCTCTCCTTCTATCTCTGTATCTCTCTCTGTCCCTCCATCTGTTTTTCCCTCTGTCAGCCCCATTCTCCTTCTCTGTCTCACCCTCTCTCTCACCCTGTCCCTCCATCCGTCTTTCCCTCCCTGTCACTCCCTCGCTCTCCTATCTCTTTCTTTCTCTCTGTCTTTCCATCTGTATTTCCCTCCCTATCACTCCCTCTCACTCGTTCCATCTCTGCCTCTCTCCCTGTCCCTCCATCTGTCTTCCCACACCCCACCCATCACCCCATCTCTCTCGTTCTATCTCTGTCTCTATCTCTCTATCCCTCCATCTGCCCTTCCCTCCCTGTCACTCCATTTCACTCCCTGTCTCTCTCTCTCTGTCCCTCCATCTGTCTTTCCCTCCCTGACACTCCCTCTCTCTCCTTCTATCTCTGTCTCTCTCTCTGTCCCTCCATCTATCTTTCCCTCTCTGTCTCTCCCGCGCTCTCCCCCTCTCTGACGCTCCCGCTCTTCTCTTCCATCTCTGCCTCTCTTTCTCTACATCTGTCTTTCCCTCTCTGTCTCTCTCTTTCTCTCCTTCCATCTCTGCCTCTCTCTCTCTCTGCCCATCCATCTGTCTTTCCCTCTCTGTCTCTCCCTCTCTCTCCTTCCATCTCTGCCTCTCAGTCTCTCTGTCCATCCATCTGTCTTTACCTCTATGTCTCCCCCTCTCTCTCCATCTATCTCTGTCTCTCTCTCTCTGTCTTTCCATATGTCTTTCCCTTCCTGTCACTCCCTCTCTCTCCTTCCATCTCTGCCTCTCTCTCTCTGTCCCTCCAACTGCCTTTCCCTCTCTGTCTCATCCACACTCTCCTTCTCTCTCTGTCTCTGCCTCTCTCTCTGTCTCTCTCTCTCTCTCTCTCTGTCCCTCCATCTGCCTTTCCCTCCCAGTCACTCCCTCTCTCTCCTTCTATCTCTTTCTCTCTCTCTGTCCCTCCATTTGTCTTTCTCTCTCTGTTGCTCCCTCTCTCTCCTTCTATCTCTGTCTCTCTCTCTGCTCCACCATTTGTCTTTCCCTCTCTGTCACTCCCACTCTCCTTCTCTCTATTTCTCCCTCTCCCTCCTTCACTTTCTCACCGTCCCTCCATCTGTCTTTCCCCCCATGTCACTCCCTCTCTCTCCTTCTATCTCTGACCCTCTCTCCGTCCGTCTGTCCTTCCCTCCCTGTCCCTCCATCTCTCTCCTTTTATCTATATCTCTCCATCTGTCTGTCCCTCTCTGTCTCTCCCTCTCTCTCCTTCTATCTCTGTCTTTCTCTCTGTCTCTCCATCTGTCTTTCCCTCCCCATCACTCCCTCTCTCTCCTTCCATCTCTGTCTCTCCATCTGTCTTTCCCTCCCCATCACTCCCTCTCTCTCCTTCCATCTCTGTCTCTCCATCTGCCTTTCCCTCTCTGTTTCTCCCAATCTCTCCTTCTCTCTCTGTCTCTGCCTCTCTCTCTGTCTCTCTCTCTGTCCCTCCATCTGTCTTTCCCTCTCTGTCTCACCCTCTCTCTCCTTCTCTCTCTGTCCCTCCATCTGTCTTTCCCTCCCAGTCTCTCCCTCTCTCTCCTTCTATCACTGTTTCTCTCTCTCTGTCTTTCCATCTGTCTTTCCCTTCCTGACATTCCCTCTCCCTCCTTCCATCTCTGCCACTCTCTCTCTCGTTCTGTCTCTCCAACTGCCTTTCCCTCTCTGTCTCTCCCAATCTCTCCTTCTCTCTTTGTCTCTGCCTCTCTCTCTGTCTCTCTCTCTGTCCCTCCATCTGTCTTTCCCTCTCTGTCTCTCCCTCTCTCTCCTTCCATCTCTGTCTCTCTCCCTCTTTCTCTCCATCTCTCTTTCCCTCCCAGTCACTCCCTCTCACTCTTTCAATCTCTGTCTCCCCCTCTCATCTCCTTCTATCACTGTCTCTCTCACTGTCTTTCCATCTGTCCTTCCCTCCCTGTCACTGCCTCTCTCTCCTTCCATCTCTGCCTCTCTCTCTCTCTGTCTCTCCAACTGCCTTTCCCTCTCTGTCTCTCCCAATCTCTCCTTCTCTCTCTGTCTCTGTCACTGTCTGTCAATCCCTCCATCTGTCCATCCGTCCTTCCCTGCCTGACACTCCCTCTCTCTCCTTCTCTCTCTGTCTCTCTCTCTGTCTTTCCATCTGTCCTTCCCTCCCTGTCACTCCCTCTCTCTCCTTCCATCTCTGCCCCTCTCTCTCTCTCTGTCTCCAACTGCCTTTCCCTCTCTGTCTCTCCCTCTCTCTCCTTCCATCTCTGTATCTCTCTCTCTATCTCTCCATCTCTCTTTCCCTCCCAGTCACTCCCTCTCACTCTTTCAATCTCTGTCTCCCCCTCTCTCTTCTTCTATCATGTCTCTCTCACTGTCTTTCCATCTGTCCTTCCCTCCCTGTCACTGCCTCTCCCTCCTTCCATCTCTACCTCTCTCACTTTTTCTGTCTCTCCAACTGCCTTTCCCTCTCTGTCTCTCCCTCTCTCTCCTTCTCTCACTGTCTCTCTCAATGTCTTTCCATCTGTCCTTCCCTCTCTGTCTCTCACTCTCTCTCCTTCTATCTCTTTCTCTCTCTGTCAATCCCTCCATCTGTCCATCCGTCCTTCCCTGCCTGACACTCCCTCTCTCTCCTTCTCTCTCTGTCTGTCTCTCTGTCCGTCCATCTGTCTTTCCCTCCCTGTCTCTCCCTCTCTCTCCTTCTACCACTGTCTCCCACTCTCTGTCTTTCCATCTGTCATTCCCTCCCTGTCACTCCCTCTCTCTCCTTCCATCTCTGCCCCTCTCTCTCTGTCTCCAACTGCCTTTCCCTCTCTGTCTCTCCCAATCTCTCCTTCTCTCTCTGTCTCTGCCTCTCTCTGTCTCTCTCTCTATCCCTCCATCTGTCTTTCCCTCTCTGTCTCTCTCTCTATCTCTCCATCTCTCTTTCCCTCCCAGTCACTCCCTCTCTCTCCTTCAATCTCTGTCTCTCCCTCTCCCTCCTTCTATCACTGTCTCTCCATCTGTCTCTCCATCTGTCTTTCCCTCCCCATCACTCCCTCTCTCTACTTCCATCTCTGCCTCTCTCGCTGTCTCTCCATCTGTCTTTCCCTCCCTGTCACTCCCTCTCTCTCCTTCCATCTCTGCCTCTCTCTCTCTCTCTGTCCCTCCATCTGCCTTTCCCTCTCTGTCTCTCCCAATCTCTCCTTCTCTCTCGTTCTCTGCCTATCTGTCTCTCTCTCTGTCCCTCCATCTGCCTTTCCCTCTCTGTCTCTCCCTCTCTCTCCTTCTATCTCTGTCTCTCTCTCTCAATCCCTCCAGCTGTCCATCCGTCCTTCCCTCCCTGACACTCCCTCTCTCTCCTTCTCGCTCTGTCTCTCCAAATGCCTTTCCCTCTCTGTCTCTCCCAAACTCTCCTTCTCTCTCTCTCTCTGCCTCTCTCTCTGTCTCTCTCTCTGTCCCTCCATCTGTCTTTGCCTCTCTGTCTCTCCCTCTCTCTCCTTCTCTCTCTGTCTCTCTCTCTCTATCTCTCCATCTCTCTTTCCCTCCCAGTCACTCCCTCTCTCTCCTTCAATCTCTGTCTCTCCCTCTCTCTCCTTCTATCACTGTCTCTCCCTCTCTGTCTTTCCATCTGTCTTTCCCTCCTTGTCACTCCCCCTCTCTCCTTCCATCTCTGCCCCTCTCTCTTTCTCTCTGTCTCTCCAACTGTCTTTCCCTCTCTGTCTCTCCCTCTCTCTCCTTCTGTCTCTGTCTCTCTCTCTCTCCATCCCTCCATCTGTCCATCGGTCCTTCCCTTCCTGTCACTCCATCTCTCTCCTTCTGTCTCTGTCTCTCTCTCTCTCTCTGTCTCTCTCTCTGTCCCTCCATCTGTCTTTCCCTCTCTGTCTCTCCCTCTCTCTCCTTCTGTCTCTGTCTCTCTCTCTCTCCATCCCTCCATCTGTCCATCGGTCCTTCCCTTCCTGTCACTCCATCTCTCTCCTCTCTCTGTCTCTCTCTTGGTCTCTCCATCTGTCTTCCCACATACTCCCATCACTCCATCTCTCTCCTTCTCTCTCTGTCTCTCTCTCTCTATCCCTCCATCTGTCCTTCCTTCACTGTCACTCCATCTCTCTCCTCTCTCTGTCTCTCACTCTGTCCCTCCATCTGTCTTTCCCTCTCTGTCACTCCCTCCCTCTCCTTCTATCTCTGTCACTCTCTCTGCTATCACTGACACTGGGAGAGAGACAGAGGGACGGAGGGTTAGATATGAAGGCATAGAGAGGGCCCTAGAGAGGGACAAACTTGGAGAGAGAGAGAGATTGTTGAGTTGGATGAACAGGATAATGTAAGATATATTAACTTGATTTAATCCTTCACTGCTGTGTACACAAACATATTTGAGATAGGTATGGAGAAAAAAAAAACATCGGGAGAGGGAGGAATGCAGATGAAGTTGGGGCCCAGGCAGACACTTTTGATGATCCAGAAGGAATAGCCTCCATTTTAAATATTAAGCCAGCTATTCCACTGTGGGAACCATCACACCCTCATGATATTGTTTGTGGAAATTTCATGCTGGCTTATTGGTCAATTTTTAAACCGGGGATTGATAGATTCTTGTTAACCAAAGGTATTAAGAGATAAGGGGCAAAGGTGGGATATATGGTGTTAGTTAGATCACAGATCAGCCCTGATCTCACTGAATGCTGGAACAGGGTCGAGGGGTTAAATTGCCTCCTCATCTTCCTATGTCTGATGTTAAATATCCTTCTTTCACTCTCAGACACCCTGAATGTCTGTGTCTCCCTCTATTTCTCTCATTCTCTCTCTCTCTCTGTCTGTTTCAGACAATGTCGAGTGAGATTCACTCTGTATCCACCCCATGATGTTCCTGTCCTGGGACTGTTGGATGGGACAGTTAGAAGGAGCATTACTCTGTATCTAATCCATGCTGTCCCTGTCTGAGGAATGTTGATGGGAGAGTGGAAACAGAGAGGTCTGGGACCAGGGTCCTCATGGGGAGGACTTAATGGTGCCTCCCAATTGACCAGTTAGCAATGTTGGTGCTCCAGGGATGAAAGGGACATTGGCTGAGTGAATACGACATTGGCTGAGAGAGTGGACAATGGTTGTTTCAGACTGGAGGGAGGTATACAGTGGAGGTTTATATTCGGACCACTGATCTTTTTGATATATACTAATGACTTGGACTTGTGTTTACAGGGCATAACTTCAATGTTTGCCAATGTTTGTGACATCTGCAATGTAATAAAAGGAAAGGGACTAGTAGCAGACTTCAGGAGGAGAGAGGCAGTCTGGTGAAATGGAACACACAAGAACAAATGAATTAGGAGCAGGAGTAGGCCATTCGGCCCCTCGAGCCTGCTCTGCCATTCAATGGCTGGTCTGATTGTGAACTCAACTCCACTTTCCTGTCTGTGTCCCATAACCCTTGACTCCCTAATTGATCAAAAATCTATCGAACGCAGCCTTGAATATATTCAATGATCCAGCCTCCACTGGTCTCTGGGGAAGAGAATTCCACAGACTGACACCCCTCTGAGAGAAACACATTTCTCCTCATCTCAGTTTTAAATGGAACGTCCCTAATTTTTAAACTGTGTCCCCTAGTTCTAGTCTCCCCAACAAGGGGAAACATCCTCTCAGCATCCACCCTGTCCAGTCCCCTCAGGACCTGAGATGTTTCACTCAGATCACCTCTCATTCTTCTAAACTCCAGTGGGTATAGACCCAACCTGTTCAACCTTTCCTCATAAGATAACCCCTTCATCCCAGGAATCAGCCCAGTGAACCTTCTCTGAACTACTTCGAATGCAATTATATAATTTCTTCAGTCAGGAGACCAAAAGTGTCCACAATCCTGCAGACGTCGTCTAACTTATGCCCTGTACAGCTGTAACAACACTTCCCTACTTTGATATTCTATTCACCTTGCAATAAACAACAACATTCCATTTGCCTTCCTAATCACTCGCTGTAGCTACACGGTAACATTTTGTGATTCATGTACCAGGACACCCAGATCCCTCTGTACCGTACAGTTCTGCAGTCTCTCTCCATTTCAATAATATACTGATTTTTATTCTTCCTGCTAAAGTGGACAAGCTCACATTTTCCCACATTGTACTCCATCTGACAATGTTTTACTCACTCACTTAACCTCTGGAAATCTCTTTGTAGACACTTTATGTCCTCTTGACAGCTTACTATCCAACCTATCATTGGACAGACACAGGGCAGGTTAACTTCAATGCTGAGAAATGTGAAGTGATGCATTTTGGAAGGAAGACTGAGTGATATAAACTAAATGGTACAATGTTAGAATGGGTGACAGGGCAGAGAGATCTGGGATTTCATCAATGTTCCCTGTTCTACCCAAAAGCTCAATTTGGGGCTTGGAATCTGTGAGTTGAATTTAGCTTCATCCTGAAAAGTGTTAGCAAACGTGTTGGGAAATGTGTCAAAAGCTGTTTCCATTCAGACATTCCTGCATTGTGGAAGTGTGAGCGATCTTTGCAGAGACAGGAAATAGAGTTGTTTGAATGGACCTGCAGGTTTTAGTTGATGCAATAAGGTGAGAATTTGAATTGTGTCCCTTCCAGATACACAGAATTGAAGGTATTTACAGAACACCACATGAAGTAGTTTACCAATGTCTGACAAACTTCAAAGACTTCAAACACATGGAAGAAGAGGAGAAGGGAACAATATACAAAACCTCAGTCAGTCAGACAACAGCAGGAGGAAAATGAATCTCTTTTTATGGGTTTTAATTTGAAGGCCTGAGCTGATGATTGAAAAAGTAGGAGTTCAAATCCCACGCTGGGCTGTTGTGAATTTGAATTTTGTTTTTTCTAAAAATAAACATAAATCTGGAGTTAAAAAACCTCTAGGTTGGAATGATTCACTCCTGTCTACTAGTGCAAAGCCCGTGTGTGTCTCAGTTTTGCTGTATTTATTAACGATTTAAGATGATGTGGTAGAATGCAACATACCCAAGTTTACCAATGACACAAAAATAGGCAGCATTGTAAGCAGTGTAGCTGGAAGCAGAACAATGCAAAGAGATATCTGAAGTGAATGGTTAAAACTGTGGTAGATAGATTTCCATGTCAGTAAAAAAGACTAGAACAGAGTACTTTATAAATGGTGAAAAGATAGAAACACTGGAGGTTCAAAGAGACTTGAGGGGTCCGTGTCCATTTGAGTGCAGTGTAGATTTACCAGAATGATAACTGGACTCCAAGGGTTAAATTACAAGGTGATATTACACAAACTGGGGATTTATTCCCTGGAATTTAGGAGGATCAAGGTGATTTGATCAAAGTTGTTGAGATATTAAGGGGAACTGATGGGGTAGTTTGGGAGAATCTATTTCGGCAGCTTTGGAATATATGAACAGGAGTAGGCCATTCAGCCCATCGAGCCTGCTCCGCCATTCAATACTATCATGGCTGATCATCCACTTCAATGTGTTTTTCCCAGACTATCCTCTTACCCTTTATGTCATTGGTATTCAGCAATCTGTCAATCTCTGCTTTAAACATACTCAATGACTGAGCTTCCACAGCCCTCTGGGATAGAGAATTCCTAAGATTCACAACCCTCTGAGTAATGACATTTCTCCTCATCTCTGTCCCAAGTGGCTTCCCCCTTATATTGAAATTGTGTCCCCTGGTTCTAGACTCCTCAACCAGGAGAAACATCTTACCTACATCTACCCTGTCTATCTGTAACGTTACCCCAGGCTCTCCACACAGCCTGTCTCCCCGTCCCCCTGCTTCTAAAGTGTCTCAGGGTCTCCTGGCACTTTCTATCTCTCTACTTCTGTCTCTATCCCTCACTATCTCTCTGTTCTCTCTCCATTTCTATCTCTCCCTATATCTCTGTTACTCTACCTCTGTTCCTCTCTCTCTCTCTATCACTCTCTCCCACCATGTTGGTTATCATTGGGGGTTGAGTTAAATCACAGACAAAATAAACACTTCACCTGTCTGCCCCGGAATAAATAGCAAAATTTGTGGATATTTTATGTCTGTATTCAGACAATATAGACAGGAGTGTATATTATATGATGGGATGCTGCAAATCTATTTACACTAGTACTGTCGGAAAAACAACTTAAAAAGAATTATTCACAAGTCTAGTCCAACTTAACGACAGATTTGACCCGATAAGGTAATAAATGCCAAAAGTCTGGAGTTTTTTGGACTACGTTAAGCTTTACTCTGTCTGGCTTTCAGAAATTAAACATTACACATGCACTGCAAGATTAAAGATTATACATAGGTTAGGTTACATAGAATTTTGGAAGGACTAACAAGGCTAGGGAATATCCAATGAATGGTAGGATCATAGGAAGTACCGAGTGTCAGAGGGATCTTGGTGTACTTGTCCATAGATCACTGAAGGCTGCAGCGCAGGTAGACAAGGTGGTTAGGAAGGTATATGGGATACTTGCCTTTATTAGTTGAGGCATAGAATATAAGAACAGGGAGGTTATGATGGATCTGTATAAAACACTGGTTAGGCCACAGCTGGAGTACTGTGTACAGTTCATTGATCAGTTACATTGTTATTTCAGTCCATATTTACAGTACACACGGTACCTTACTGTTGTAATAAAGTCATATAGTGTCTATTCATCCCACTGGGGCAAAATGTCACTGGCTCAACATTCTCACCAAATACTAAAGCATTCCACAATGCAAGACTCACAAATTCAACACAAGTTTCCTTTTCTGAGTCTCGCTGGTCTGTTCTGATTCTCTGAGGGATTACTGATGCTTATCCTCCACATGAGCAGTCGTCCTAATCCCGTGTGCCTGTCCTGCTCCCAAACCCGGCATCCACTTACATTAAGGCAAGTGATACAGGAGCGTCTCAGTGACTGAGGCAGGTGAGTCTTGAGGCTGAGCCGGGCACAGTGAGTGACCCGGGTTAATCCGACACTCCAGGGACAGTTTAAACTGAACTGTACTCTGTATCTAACCCGTGCTGTACCTTCTCTGAGAGTGTTTGATGGGGCAGTGCAGACGAGGAGAGTTATTCCTTACCCATTTTAAATATAGAGAAGTGAATATCCAAGAGATTGGTTTAAATGTGATGAGGGTTTCTGCCTCTACCATCCTTTAGAGTCATAGAGAGATACAGCACTTATACAGGCCCTTCGGCCCACCCAGTCTGTGCCGGCCATCAACCACCCATTTTATACTAATCCTTTCACACAGTGAGTTCCAGACACCCACCAGCCACTGGGTGAAGAAACTATTGATGTGTTTCGTTCTGTTAAGTTTAATGTCAATATTTCCCCAGGATGTTGATGCTGGGTGATTCAGCGATGGGATAATGCTTTGAATGCCAAGGGGAGGTGGTTGGATTCTCTCTTGTTGCAGATGGTCATTGCCTGGCACTTGTGTGACGTGAATGTTACTTCCCACTGGTCGGCCCAAGCCTGAATGTTGTCTGGGTCTTGGTGCATGTGGCTCTGGATTGCTTCATTATCTGAGGCAAAATACTGTGGATGCTGGAAATCTGGAAAGCATCGAGCTGAATCACTAACTCTGTTTCTCTCTCCACAGATGCTGCTTGACCTGCTCAGTATTTCCAGTATTTCTCTCCTTGGATCTCAGCTGAAGATGGTTGAGCCTCGGACACTACCCTGAGGAACTCCTGCAGTGATGTCCTGGGACTGAGATGATTGACCTCCAACAACCACAACCATCTTCCTTTGTGCTCGGTATGAGTCCAACCAGCGGATTCCCACTGACTTCAGTTTTACTCGGGCTCCTCGATGTCACACTCGGTCAAACGCTGCCTTGATGTTAAGGTCAGTCTCTCTTCCCAGTAGCAGACAGGAGTGAATCGTTCCCTTTGACCCGTTGTACACTGAACAAGCTGTGTTTCTTCACAGCCTGATACAGGACTGTACACGGCCGATTAATGTAGCCCATCAAACACTCCCAGAGCAGGTTCAGCACAGCTTAGGAACAGAGTACAGTTCCTTCAACATTCTCTCTCTGTCTTCCTCTCTCTGTCTCTCCCTCCTGCTATCTCTGAGACGAGGAGAGAGACAGAGGGAGAGAGGGTTAGATATGCAGACAGAGAGAGTGTTGTGGAGAGGGACAAGGTTGGAGAGAGAGAGCGATTGCGGGGTCGTTTGAAAGGGAGAATGTAAGAGAAATTAATTTGATGTAATCCTTCACTGCTGTGTGCACAAACATTTAAGAGATAGGTATGGAGACAGAAACATTGGGAGAGATCTCTTTCTCTCTCTCTGTCTTTCCATTTGTCTTTCCCTCTGTGTCTCTCCCACTCTCTCCATCTCTCTCTGTCTCTCTCTCTCTCCCTGCATCTGTCTTTCCCTCTCTGTCTCTCCCACATTCTCCATCTCTCTCTGTCTCTCCATCTGTCTTTCCCTCCCTGACACTTCCTCTCTCTCCTTCTCTCTCTGTCTCTCTCTCTCTCTGTGCCTCCATCTGTCTTTCCCTCTCTGTCTCTCCCACATGGAGAGTGATCTGGAGAATGAGGGATTATTATAGAGAGTGATCTGGAGAATGAGGGATTATTATAGAGAGTGATCTGGAGAATGAGGGATTATTATGGAGAGTGATCTGGAGAATGAGGGATTATTATGGAGAGTGATCTGGAGAATGAGGGATTATTATAGAGAGTGATCTGGAGAATGAGGGATTATTATGGAGAGTGATCTGGAGAATGAGGGATTATTATGGAGAGTGATCTGGAGAATGAGGGATTATTATGGAGAGTGATCTGGAGAATGAGGGATTATTATGGAGAGTGATCTGGAGAATGAGGGATTATTATAGAGAGTGATCTGGAGAATGAGGGATTATTATAGAGAGTGATCTGGAGAATGAGGGATTATTATGGAGAGTGATCTGGAGAATGAGGGATTATTATAGAGAGTGATCTGGAGAATGAGGGATTATTATAGAGAGTGATCTGGAGAATGAGGGATTATTATAGAGAGTGATCTGGAGAATGAGGGATTATTATAGAGAGTGATCTGGAGAATGAGGGATTATTATGGAGAGTGATCTGGAGAATGAGGGATTATTATAGAGAGTGATCTGGAGAATGAGGGATTATTATAGAGAGTGATCTGGAGAATGAGGGATTATTATAGAGAGTGATCTGGAGAATGAGGGATTATTATGGAGAGTGATCTGGAGAATGAGGGATTATTATAGAGAGTGATCTGGAGAATGAGGGATTATTATAGAGAGTGATCTGGAGAATGAGGGATTATTATAGAGAGTGATCTGGAGAATGAGGGATTATTATAGAGAGTGATCTGGAGAATGAGGGATTATTATGGAGAGTGATCTGGAGAATGAGGGATTATTATAGAGAGTGATCTGGAGAATGAGGGATTATTATAGAGAGTGATCTGGAGAATGAGGGATTATTATAGAGAGTGATCTGGAGAATGAGGGATTATTATAGAGAGTGATCTGGAGAATGAGGGATTATTATGGAGAGTGATCTGGAGAATGAGGGATTATTATAGAGAATGATCTGGAGAATGAGGGATTATTATAGAGAGTGATCTGGAGAATGAGGGATTATTATAGAGAGTGATCTGGAGAATGAGGGTTTATTATAGAGAGTGATCTGGAGAATGAGGGATTATTATAGAGAGTGATCTGGAGAATGAGGGATTATTATAGAGAGTGATCTGGAGAATGAGGGATTATTATAGAGAGTGATCTGGAGAATGAGGGTTTATTATAGAGAGTGATCTGGAGAATGAGGGATTATTATAGAGAGTGATCTGGAGAATGAGGGATTATTATGGAGAGTGATCTGGAGAATGAGGGATTATTATAGAGAGTGATCTGGAGAATGAGGGATTATTATGGAGAGTGATCTGGAGAATGAGGGATTATTATAGAGAGTGATCTGGAGAATGAGGGATTATTATAGAGAGTGATCTGGAGAATGAGGGATTATTATAGAGAGTGATCTGGAGAATGAGGGATTATTATAGAGAGTGATCTGGAGAATGAGGGATTATTATGGAGAGTGATCTGGAGAATGAGGGATTATTATAGAGAGGGATCTGGAGAATGAGGGATTATTATAGAGAGTGATCTGGAGAATGAGGGATTATTATAGAGAGTGATCTGGAGAATGAGGGTTTATTATAGAGAGTGATCTGGAGAATGAGGGATTATTATAGAGAGTGATCTGGAGAATGAGGGATTATTATGGAGAGTGATCTGGAGAATGAGGGATTATTATGGAGAGTGATCTGGAGAATGAGGGATTATTATGGAGAGTGATCTGGAGAATGAGGGATTATTATAGAGAGTGATCTGGAGAATGAGGGATTATTATGGAGAGTGATCAGGAGAATGAGGGTTTATTATAGAGAGTGATCTGGAGAATGAGGGATTATTATGGAGAGTGATCAGGAGAATGAGGGATTATTATAGAGAGTGATCTGGAGAATGAGGGATTATTATGGAGAGTGATCTGGAGAATGAGGGATTATTATGGAGAGTGATCTGGAGAATGAGGGATTATTATGGAGAGTGATCTGGAGAATGAGGGATTATTATAGAGAGTGATCTGGAGAATGAGGGATTATTATAGAGAGTGATCTGGAGAATGAGGGATTATTATAGAGAGTGATCTGGAGAATGAGGGATTATTATGGAGAGTGATCTGGAGAATGAGGGATTATTATAGAGAGTGATCTGGAGAATGAGGGATTATTATAGAGAGTGATCTGGAGAATGAGGGTTTATTATGGAGAGTGATCTGGAGAATGAGGGATTATTATGGAGAGTGATCAGGAGAATGAGGGATTATTATGGAGAGTGATCAGGAGAATGAGGGATTATTATAGAGAGTGATCTGGAGAATGAGGGATTATTATGGAGAGTGATCTGGAGAATGAGGGATGATTATAGAGAGTGATCTGGAGAATGAGGGATGATTATAGAGAGTGATCTGGAGAATGAGGGATTATTATGGAGAGTGATCAGGAGAATGAGGGATTATTATGGAGAGTGATCAGGAGAATGAGGGATTATTATGGAGAGTGATCTGGAGAATGAGGGATGATTATAGAGAGTGATCTGGAGAATGAGGGATTATTATAGAGAGTGATCTGGAGAATGAGGGATTATTATGGAGAGTGATCAGGAGAATGAGGGATTATTATAGAGAGTGATCTGGAGAATGAGGGATTATTATGGAGAGTGATCTGGAGAATGAGGGATTATTATAGAGAGTGATCTGGAGAATGAGGGATTATTATAGAGAGTGATCTGGAGAATGAGGGTTTATTATAGAGAGTGATCTGGAGAATGAGGGATTATTATGGAGAGTGATCAGGAGAATGAGGGATTATTATAGAGAGTGATCTGGAGAATGAGGGATTATTATGGAGAGTGATCTGGAGAATGAGGGATTATTATGGAGAGTGATCTGGAGAATGAGGGATTATTATAGAGAGTGATCTGGAGAATGAGGGATTATTATGGAGAGTGATCTGGAGAATGAGGGATTATTATAGAGAGTGATCTGGAGAATGAGGGATTATTATAGAGAGTGATCTGGAGAATGAGGGATTATTATAGAGAGTGATCTGGAGAATGAGGGATTATTATAGAGAGTGATCTGGAGAATGAGGGATTATTATGGAGAGTGATCTGGAGAATGAGGGATTATTATAGAGAGTGATCTGGAGAATGAGGGATTATTATAGAGAGTGATCTGGAGAATGAGGGATTATTATGGAGAGTGATCTGGAGAACGAGGGATTATTATGGAGAGTGATCTTTGGAAAGCTATATTATTAACAGAATAAAGTTGTAGTGGGTAGATTTCTAGAGTAATCGAATGATTTGCACTGTTTCCCTGGGACTCGCTGATCTGCTGTTCCCTACTGTATTGACACTGTTTCCTGGAGACAGTACCCAAGGTGGGGGCAGTCCCGACACTGCATTTGGTTGTCGGTTACATAACACCTTTGGATGCTAAACCCAAAACTGTTAACTCTTGCCAGCTTGTGTTGGATTAATGGCAAACTATCATTGTCTTCTTGGTGTATTTGACTGAAGACAAAATATTTATGAATGTCTGTGCTGCTCCATTTGTGTCTGAGGAATAATTGGTGTAAAGGGTAGAGGATCTCACAATTCTCAAGGTTGTTAAAGCAGCTGCGGATGCAGGGGGTGCAGGTGGTGTAGAAAATGACACAGCCCACCTGCAGCCGGTTGTCGCTGGGTCTGTTATTGATTGTATTCTGAAGCCGCTGATATGCACTGTCATTTCGCCCATGGTCCCGGTCCTCCTGAGTCAAGTATAACAGTTTACTCTCCGTGCACCGACTTCCTGTGTTGGGGTAAACAGCGATGTAGTTTACTAATGGATTCTTTAGGAAGTCATTTGGATTGCCGGTGATAACCGGTTCTCCTGAGTTTGAGGGTATGAATTCTACATTCTGATTGATATTGGTACTGGTGCATTGTTCTGGAGTTAAAACCATCAGGAAGGCGAACTGTCCTCCCCCAGATACTTGTCGGAATCTGAAAGGGACAAGACACAAAGTGAGAGTCAAAGTAGGAAGTGCGAATGAAATGCTCTTTGTGCCAGGTTGGTAGATGTGAATTATGGTCATGGACCAGAACCTACCTTTTCAATACGATGCCTCATGGTGGAAGGAGGGAAACTGGGAGTTTCAATCATTGAGTCATAGAGTTATGTCGCACAAACTTGCCCTTCGGCCCATCGTGTCTGTGCCAGCCATCATGCACGTATCCAAGTCCCATTTTCCAGTACTTGGCCCACAGACTTAGTTTTGGTTTTAGAGATACAGCACTGAAACAAGGCCTTCGGCCCACCAAGTCTGTGCCGACCATCAACCACCCATTTATACTAATCCTACACTAATTCCATATTCCTACCACATCCCCACCTGTCCCTATATTTCCCTACCACCCACCTATACTAGGGGCAATTGCTAATGGCCAATTTACCTATCAACTGCAAGTCTTTGGCATGTGGGAGGAAACCGGAGCACCCGGTGGAAACCCACGCAGACACAGGGAGAACGTGCAAATTCCACACAGGCAGTACCCAGAATTGAACCCGGGTCGCTGGAGCTGTGAGGCTGCGGTGCTAACCACTGTGCCACTGTGCTAATTTTGTTCATTATTTTCCAACATTGTAAAGGACGGGACCGAATGAACTCATTCTGATGAAACAGACACAGAAAGAGACGGAAAGAGGGGTGGGAGGGAGGGAGACAGAGGAAGGGATAAACAGAGAGGGGCAAAGAAAAAGATGGAGAGAGATGTGGGGAGAGATGGCGGAGGGAGGGAGACCGAGAATGTGACAGAGGGAGGGTAGAAGAGAGCAGGACAGACAGAGATAGAGAAATAGAAACAAAGACAGAGAGAGGCAGAGTTTCAGAGACAGGTACATGGAAACAAAAAAGGGAGAACAAGATGTTGCCATAGACAAATAGACAGAGAGAGAGGGAACAGAGACAGTGATAAACTGAAAAACGATAGAGCAATAGAGACAGAGGGAGGGAGAGATAGATAGGCAGTCAAACAGGGAGAGAGGTGAGCGAGGAGAAAGAGAGTGAGAGAGTAAAAGAGGCAGAATTAGAACAAAAGACAGAGAGATAGAGAGAGAGCGAGGGAGAGAGGAGTGAGGTCAGGGAGTGGAGTCTGTGACTGGAATCAGTGAGCGGTATCAGTGAACGGGGTCAGTGAGTGGATTCAGTGAGTTGTGTCAGAGAGTGGGGTCAGTGTCCGGGATCAGTGAGTGGATTCAGTGAGAGGGCTCAGTGAGTGGGGTCAGTGAGTGGACTCTGTGAGTTGAAACAGTCAATGAGGTCAGTGAGTGGAGTCAGTGAGTGGAGTCAGTGAGTGGGATCAGTGAGTGGGATCAGTGAGTGGGATCAGTGAGTGGGATCAGTGAGTGGGATCAGTGAGTGGGATCAGTGAGTGGGATCAGTGAGCGGGTTCAGTGAGCGGGTTCAGTGAGCGGGTTCAGTGAGCGGGTTCAGTGAGTGGAGTCAGTGAGTGGAGTCAGTGTGCTGGGTCAGTCTGGGGTGTTTGTGAGTGGAGTCAGTGAGTGGAGTCAGTGAGTGGAGTCAGTGAGTGGAGTCAGTGAGTGGAGTCCGTGAGTGGAGTCCGTGAGTGGAGTCTGTGAGTGGAGCCAGTGACTGGAGCCAGTGAGTTGTGTCAGTGAGTTGTGTCAGTGAGTTGTGTCAGTGAGTGGAGTCCGTGAGTGGAGTCCGTGAGTGGAGTCCGTGAGTGGAGTCCGTGAGTGGAGTCAGTGAGTGGAGTCAGTGAGTGGAGTCAGTGAGTGGAGTCCGTGAGTGGAGTCCGTGAGTGGAGTCCGTGAGTGGAGTCCGTGAGTGGAGTCCGTGAGTGGAGTCCGTGAGTGGAGTCAGTGAGTGGAGTCCGTGAGTGGAGCCAGTGAGTGGAGTCAGTGAGTGGAGTCAGTGAGTGGAGTCAGTGAGTGGAGTCCGTGAGTGGAGTCCGTGAGTGGAGTCAGTGAGTGGAGTCAGTGAGTGGAGTCCGTGACTGGAGCCAGTGACTGGAGCCAGTGAGTTGTGTCAGTGAGTGGAGTCAGTGAGTGGAGTCAGTGAGTGGGGCTAGTGAGTGGAGTCCGTGACTGGAGCCAGTGACTGGAGCCAGTGAGTTGTGTCAGTGAGTGGAGTCAGTGAGTGGAGTCAGTGAGTGGGGCTAGTGAGTGGAGTCAGTGAGTGGAGTCAGTGAGTGGAGTCAGTGAGTGGAGTCCGTGACTGGAGCCAGTGACTGGAGCCAGTGAGTTGTGTCAGTGAGTGGAGTCAGTGAGTGGAGTCAGTGAGTGGAGTCAGTGAGTGGGGCTAGTGAGTGGAGTCAGTGAGTGGAGTCAGTGAGCGGGTTCAGTGAGCGGGTTCAGTGAGCGGGTTCAGTGAGTGGAGTCAGTGTGCTGGGTCAGTCTGGGGTGTTTGTGAGTGGAGTCAGTGAGTGGAGTCAGTGAGTGGAGTCAGTGAGCGGGTTCTGTGAGCGGGGTCAGTGAGTGGTGTTAGTTAGTGGGGTCAGTCAACGGGGTCAGTGAGCGCGGTTAGTGAGTCGGGTCAATGCGTTGTGTCAGTGCCTGGAGTCCGTGAGTGCAGTCAGTGAGCCGGGTCAGTGAAAGGTGTCAGTGAGTGGGGTCAGTGAGTGTTGTCAGTAAGTGGATTCAGTTAGTGGTGTCAGTGAGGGGGCTCAGCGAGTGGGTTCAGTGAGTGCGCTCAGTGAGTGGAGTCAGCGTGTGGAGTCAATAAGTGTGGTCAGTGAGTGGGGTCAGTGAGCGGTGTCAGCGAATGGAGTCCATGTGTGGTCACAGTCAGCGGGGTCAGTGAGCAGAGACAGTGAGCAGAGTCAGTGAGCAGAGACAGTGAGTGGATTGAGTGAGTGGGGGCAGTGAGAGGAGTCAGTGAGCGGGTTCAGTGAGCGGGTTCAGTGAGCGGGTTCAGTGAGCGGGTTCTGTGAGTGGGTTCTGTGAGCGGGGTCAGTGAGTGGTGTTAGTTAGTGGGGTCAGTCAACGGGGTCAGTGAGCGCGGTTAGTGAGTCGGGTCAATGCGTTGTGTCAGTGCCTGGAGTCCGTGAGTGCAGTCAGTGAGCCGGGTCAGTGAAAGGTGTCAGTGAGTGGGGTCAGTGAGTGTTGTCAGTAAGTGGATTCAGTTAGTGGTGTCAGTGAGGGGGCTCAGCGAGTGGGTTCAGTGAGTGCGCTCAGTGAGTGGAGTCAGCGTGTGGAGTCAATAAGTGTGGTCAGTGAGTGGGGTCAGTGAGCGGTGTCAGCGAATGGAGTCCATGTGTGGTCACAGTCAGCGGGGTCAGTGAGCAGAGACAGTGAGCAGAGTCAGTGAGCAGAGACAGTGAGTGGATTGAGTGAGTGGGGGCAGTGAGAGGAGTCAGTGAGTGGTGAAAGTGAGCAGAATGAGTGAGTGGTGTCAGACAGTGGAGTCAGTGAGTTGAGTCAGTGAGTGGAGTCAGTGAGTGGGGTCAGTGAGTGGGGTCGGCGGGTGGGTTCAGTGAGTAGGTTCAGTGAGTGGGGTCAGTGAGTGGGGTCAGTGAGTGGGGTCAGTGAGTTGAGTCAGTGAGTTGTGTCAGTGAGTTGTGTCAGTGAGTTGTGTCAGTGAGTTGTGTCAGTGAGTGGTATCAGACAGTGGAGTCAGTGAGTTGAGTCAGTGAGTTGAGTCAGTGAGTTGAGTCAGTGAGTTGTGTCAGTGAGTTGTGTCAGTGAGTGGTGTCAGTGAGTGGGGTCAGTGAGTGGTGTCAGTGAGTGGGGTCAGTGAGTGGGGTCGGCGGGTGGGTTCAGTGAGTGGGGTCAGTGAGTGGGGTCAGTGAGTGGGGTCAGTGAGTGGGGTCAGTGAGTGGTGTCAGTGAGTGGGGTCAGTGAGTTGTGTCAGTGAGTGGTGTCAGACAGTGGAGTCAGTGAGTTGAGTCAGTGAGTTGAGTCAGTGAGTTGAGTCAGTGAGTTGAGTCAGTGAGTTGTGTCAGTGAGTTGTGTCAGTGAGTTGTGTCAGTGAGTGGTGTCAGACAGTGGAGTCAGTGAGTTGAGTCAGTGAGTTGAGTCAGTGAGTTGAGTCAGTGAGTTGAGTCAGTGAGTTGAGTCAGTGAGTTGAGTCAGTGAGTTGTGTCAGTGAGTTGTGTCAGTGAGTGGTGAAAGTGAGCAGAATGAGTGAGTGGTGTCAGACAGTGGAGTCAGTGAGTTGAGTCAGTGAGTTGAGTCAGTGAGTTGAGTCAGTGAGTTGAGTCAGTGAGTTGTGTCAGTGAGTTGTGTCAGTGAGTGGTGAAAGTGAGCAGAATGAGTGAGTGGTGTCAGACAGTGGAGTCAGTGAGTTGAGTCAGTGAGTTGAGTCAGTGAGTTGAGTCAGTGAGTTGAGTCAGTGAGTTGTGTCAGTGAGTTGTGTCAGTGAGTGGTGAAAGTGAGCAGAATGAGTGAGTGGTGTCAGACAGTGGAGTCAGTGAGTTGAGTCAGTGAGTTGAGTCAGTGAGTTGTGTCAGTGAGTGGTGTCAGTGAGTGGTGTCAGTGAGTGGAGACAGTGAGTGGGGTCGGTGGGTGGGTTCAGTGAGTAGGTTCAGTGAGTGGGGTCAGTGAGTGGGGTCAGTGAGTGGTGTCACTGAGTGGTGTCACTGAGTGGTGTTAGTGAGTGGTGTTAGTGAGTGGTGTCAGTGAGTGGGGTCAGTGAGTGGTGTCACTGAGTGGTGTCACTGAGTGGTGTCACTGAGTGGTGTTAGTGAGTGGTGTCAGTGAGTGGGGTCAGTGAGTGGGGTCAGTGAGTGGTGTCACTGAGTGGTGTCAGTGAGTGGGGTCGGTGAGTGGTGTCAGTGAGTGGGGTCAGTGAGTGGTGTCAGTGAGTGGGGTCAGTGAGTGGTGTCAGTGAGTGGTGTTAGTGAGTGGTGTCACTGAGTGGTGTTAGTGAGTGGTGTCAGTGAGTGGGGTCAGTGAGTGGGGTCAGTGAGTGGTGTCAGTGAGTGGTGTCAGTGAGTGGTGTTAGTGAGTGGTGTTAGTGAGTGGTGTTAGTGAGTGGTGTCAGTGAGTGGTGTTAGTGAGTGGTGTCAGTGAGTGGGGTCAGTGAGTGGTGTCAGTGAGTGGGGTCACTGAGTGGTGTCACTGAGTGGTGTCACTGAGTGGTGTTAGTGAGTGGTGTCACTGAGTGGTGTTAGTGAGTGGTGTCAGTGAGTGGTGTCAGTGAGTGGGGTCAGTGAGTGGTGTTAGTGAGTGGTGTTAGTGAGTGGTGTCAGTGAGTGGTGTCAGTGAGTGGGGTCAGTGAGTGGGGTCAGTGAGTGGGGTCAGTGAGTGGGGTCAGTGAGTGGGGTCAGTGAGTGGGGTCAGTGAGTGGGGTCGGCGGGTGGGTTCAGTGAGTAGGTTCAGTGAGTGGGGTCAGTGAGTGGGGTCAGTGAGTGGGGTCAGTGAGTGGTGTCAGTGAGTGGTGTCAGTGAGTGGGGTCAGTGAGTGGTGTCAGTGAGTGGGGTCAGTGAGTGGTGTCAGTGAGTGGTGTCAGTGAGTGGGGTCAGTGAGTGGGGTCAGTGAGTGGTGTCAGTGAGTGGGGTCAGTGAGTGGGGTCAGTGAGTGGTGTCACTGAGTGGTGTTAGTGAGTGGTGTCAGTGAGTGGGGTCAGTGAGTAGGTTCAGTGAGTGGGGTCAGTGAGTGGGGTCAGTGAGTGGTGTCAGTGAGTGGTGTCAGTGAGTGGGGTCGGCGGGTGGGTTCAGTGAGTGGGGTCAGTGAGTGGGGTCAGTGAGTGGGGTCAGTGAGTGGTGTCAGTGAGTGGGGTCAGTGAGTGGTGTCAGTGAGTGGTGTCAGTGAGTGGTGTCAGTGAGTGGTGTCACTGAGTGGTGTCACTGAGTGGTGTCAGTGAGTGGGGTCAGTGAGTGGGGTCAGTGAGTGGGGTCGGCGGGTGGGTTCAGCGAGTAGGTTCAGTGAGTTGTGTCAGTGAGTGGTGAAAGTGAGCAGAATGAGTGAGTGGTGTCAGACAGTGGAGTCAGTGAGTTGAGTCAGTGAGTTGAGTCAGTGAGTTGTGTCAGTGAGTGGTGTCAGTGAGTGGTGTCAGTGAGTGGAGACAGTGAGTGGGGTCGGTGGGTGGGTTCAGTGAGTAGGTTCAGTGAGTGGGGTCAGTGAGTGGGGTCAGTGAGTGGTGTCACTGAGTGGTGTCACTGAGTGGTGTTAGTGAGTGGTGTTAGTGAGTGGTGTCAGTGAGTGGGGTCAGTGAGTGGTGTCACTGAGTGGTGTCACTGAGTGGTGTCACTGAGTGGTGTTAGTGAGTGGTGTCAGTGAGTGGGGTCAGTGAGTGGGGTCAGTGAGTGGTGTCACTGAGTGGTGTCAGTGAGTGGGGTCGGTGAGTGGTGTCAGTGAGTGGGGTCAGTGAGTGGTGTCAGTGAGTGGGGTCAGTGAGTGGTGTCAGTGAGTGGTGTTAGTGAGTGGTGTCACTGAGTGGTGTTAGTGAGTGGTGTCAGTGAGTGGGGTCAGTGAGTGGGGTCAGTGAGTGGTGTCAGTGAGTGGTGTCAGTGAGTGGTGTTAGTGAGTGGTGTTAGTGAGTGGTGTTAGTGAGTGGTGTCAGTGAGTGGTGTTAGTGAGTGGTGTCAGTGAGTGGGGTCAGTGAGTGGTGTCACTGAGTGGGGTCACTGAGTGGTGTCACTGAGTGGTGTCACTGAGTGGTGTTAGTGAGTGGTGTCACTGAGTGGTGTTAGTGAGTGGTGTCAGTGAGTGGTGTCAGTGAGTGGGGTCAGTGAGTGGTGTTAGTGAGTGGTGTTAGTGAGTGGTGTCAGTGAGTGGTGTCAGTGAGTGGGGTCAGTGAGTGGGGTCAGTGAGTGGGGTCAGTGAGTGGGGTCAGTGAGTGGTGTCACTGAGTGGGGTCAGTGAGTGGGGTCAGTGAGTGGGGTCGGCGGGTGGGTTCAGTGAGTAGGTTCAGTGAGTGGGGTCAGTGAGTGGGGTCAGTGAGTGGGGTCAGTGAGTGGTGTCAGTGAGTGGTGTCAGTGAGTGGGGTCAGTGAGTGGTGTCAGTGAGTGGGGTCAGTGAGTGGTGTCAGTGAGTGGTGTCAGTGAGTGGGGTCAGTGAGTGGGGTCAGTGAGTGGTGTCAGTGAGTGGGGTCAGTGAGTGGGGTCAGTGAGTGGTGTCACTGAGTGGTGTTAGTGAGTGGTGTCAGTGAGTGGGGTCAGTGAGTAGGTTCAGTGAGTGGGGTCAGTGAGTGGGGTCAGTGAGTGGTGTCAGTGAGTGGTGTCAGTGAGTGGGGTCGGCGGGTGGGTTCAGTGAGTGGGGTCAGTGAGTGGGGTCAGTGAGTGGGGTCAGTGAGTGGTGTCAGTGAGTGGGGTCAGTGAGTGGTGTCAGTGAGTGGTGTCAGTGAGTGGTGTCAGTGAGTGGTGTCACTGAGTGGTGTCACTGAGTGGTGTCAGTGAGTGGGGTCAGTGAGTGGGGTCAGTGAGTGGGGTCGGCGGGTGGGTTCAGCGAGTAGGTTCAGTGAGTGGGGTCAGTGAGTGGTGTCAGTGAGTGGTGTCAGTGAGTGGGGTCAGTGAGTGGTGTCACTGAGTGGTGTCAGTGAGTGGGGTCAGTGAGTGGGGTCGGCGGGTGGGTTCAGTGAGTGGGGTCGGTGGGTGGGTTCAGTGAGTAGGTTCAGTGAGTGGGGTCAGTGAGTGGTGTCAGTGAGTGGTGTCAGTGAGTGGTGTCAGTGAGTGGGGTCAGTGAGTGGTGTCAGTGAGTGGTGTCAGTGAGTGGGGTCAGTGAGTGGGGTCAGTGAGTGGTGTCAGTGAGTGGGGTCAGTGAGTGGGGTCAGTGAGTGGTGTCACTGAGTGGTGTTAGTGAGTGGTGTCAGTGAGTGGGGTCAGTGAGTAGGTTCAGTGAGTGGGGTCAGTGAGTGGGGTCAGTGAGTGGTGTCAGTGAGTGGTGTCAGTGAGTGGGGTCGGCGGGTGGGTTCAGTGAGTGGGGTCAGTGAGTGGGGTCAGTGAGTGGGGTCAGTGAGTGGTGTCAGTGAGTGGTGTCAGTGAGTGGTGTCAGTGAGTGGTGTCAGTGAGTGGTGTCACTGAGTGGTGTCACTGAGTGGTGTCAGTGAGTGGGGTCAGTGAGTGGGGTCAGTGAGTGGGGTCGGCGGGTGGGTTCAGCGAGTAGGTTCAGTGAGTGGGGTCAGTGAGTGGTGTCAGTGAGTGGTGTCAGTGAGTGGTGTCAGTGAGTGGGGTCAGTGAGTGGTGTCAGTGAGTGGGGTCAGTGAGTGGGGTCGGCGGGTGGGTTCAGTGAGTGGGGTCGGTGGGTGGGTTCAGTGAGTAGGTTCAGTGAGTGGGGTCAGTGAGTGGTGTCAGTGAGTGGTGTCAGTGAGTGGGGTCGGTGGGTGGGTTCAGTGAGTAGGTTCAGTGAGTGGGGTCAGTGAGTGGTGTCAGTGAGTGGTGTCAGTGAGTGGGGTCAGTGAGTGGGGTCAGTGAGTGGGGTCAGTGAGTGGGGTCAGTGAGTGGGGTCAGTGAGTGGTGTCAGTGAGTGGGGTCAGTGAGTGGGGTCAGTGAGTGGTGTCAGTGAGTGGGGTCAGTGAGTGGGGTCGGCGGGTGGGTTCAGTGAGTAGGTTCAGTGAGTGGGGTCAGTGAGTGGGGTCAGTGAGTGGTGTTAGTGAGTGGTGTCAGTGAGTGGGGTCAGTGAGTTGTGTCAGTGAGTGGGGTCAGTGAGTGGGGTCGGCGGGTGGGTTCAGTGAGTAGGTTCAGTGAGTGGGGTCAGTGAGTAGGTTCAGTGAGTGGGGTCAGTGAGTGGTGTCAGTGAGTGGGGTCAGTGAGTGCAGTCAGTGAGTGGGGTCAGTAAGTGGTGTCAGTGAGTGGGGTCAGTGAGTGGTGTCACTGAGTGGTGTCACTGAGTGGGGTCAGTGAGTGGGGTCAGTGAGTGGTGTCACTGAGTGGTGTCACTGAGTGGTGTCAGTGAGTGGTGTCACTGAGTGGTGTCACTGAGTGGTGTCACTGAGTGGTGTCAGTGAGTGGGGTCAGTGAGTGGGGTCAGTGAGTGGGGTCAGTGAGTGGTATCACTGAGTGGTGTCAGTGAGTGGGGTCAGTGAGTGGTGTCAGTGAGTGGGGTCAGTGAGTGGGGTCAGTAAGTGGGGTCACTGAGTGGTGTCAGTGAGTGCAATCAGTGAGTGGGGTCAGTAAGTGGGGTCAGTGAGTTGGGTTATTGAGCAGGGTCTTTAAGCGGGGTCATTGAGTGAAGTCGATGCGCGGAGTCATTGAGCGGAGTCAGTGAGCGGAGTCAGTGAGTGGGGTAAGAGAGTAGGGTGAGTGAGCTTTGTCAGTGAGTGGAGTCAGTGAGTGGAGTCAGTGAGTGGAGTCAGTGAATGGGGTCAGTGACTGAGGTCAGTGAGCGGGGTCAGTGATTGGGGCCAGTGAGCGGGTGTGTGAGTGGGATCAGTGAGTGGGGTAAGAGAGTTGTGTATATGAGTGGGGCCAGTGAGCGGGTGTGTGAGTGGGATCAGTGAGTGGGGTAAGAGAGTTGTGTCTGAGTGGGGCCAGTGAGCGGGTGTGTGAGTGGGGACTGAGAGTGGGGTGAGTGAGCGTTGTCAAAGTGTGGGGTCAGTGAGTGCGTTCAGTGAGTGTTGGTGGCCGTGTGTGTCGTCAGTGTGTGGAGTCAGTGTGTTGGGTCAGTGTGTGGGGTCAGTGCGCGGGCTATGTGAGTGGGGTGAGTGAGTGGGGTGAGTGAGTGGGGTGAGTGAGTGGGGTGAGTGGGTGGGGTGAGTGAGTGGGGTGAGTGAGTGGGGTGAGTGGGTGGGGTGAGTGGGCGGGGTCAGTGAGAGGGGTCAATGAGCGGGGTCACTGAGTGAAGTCAGTGAGTGGAGTCAGTGAGCAGGTTCAGTGGGTGGGGTCAGTGAGTGTGTTCCTTGTGTGGGTTCAGTGAGCGGGGTCCGTGTGTGGGGCTAGTAAGTGGGGTCTGTGATTGGAGTCAGTGAGTGGAGTCAGTGAATTTAGTCAGTGACGGGGTCAGTATGTGGAGTCAGTTATTGGAGTCAGTGAGTTTGGTCAGTGGGCAGAGTCAGTGAGCGAGGTCAGTGAGTGGAGACAGTGAGTCAGCCTATTGATTAAGTGACGTGTCTCACTCTGAGTCCTTCCTCACTCACCTTCCCCTCTCTGTTGCTCCTTCGACTTTCAATTTACTCCACGCACTGCCTCCCATCATCTCTGTGACATAGAGGAGACTCATCCGAGCATAATGTACCTGGGCCGTCGTCACAGCTCCAGACCATCCCCTGTACCAGCTGTCATTCTCCAGTTAAGTTCCATCAAGGCGGGTGAGACTGAACCCTGAGATTGGGAGCAGTCACCAGCTCTCACAGCTGCTTTAACAAGGCTGACGTTAAATACACTTACTCTGAGACAATTCCAGCCAAGACATTGTCATTTAGTGCAGCCCCATCTGACTCGGGGATCCAGCACAGCACCAACATGAACAAGCAGAGAGTCCGCATTGTGGGATCTGCCAAATCCTCTCCAAATCCTGAAAGAGGGAACAAAGGAATGAGGTCAACAAAGGGATAGAGTGTCCAATTGTAAACCCAGTCCGTGCGAGAGTGTCAGAGAGTGAGAGAGAGAGAAGTTGCCAAAGATAGAGAGAGAATGATAGAGAGCAAGTGATAGAAACTGAGAGAGAGAGAGAGAGACAGAGAGAGACAGACAGACAGAGAGAGAGGGAGAGAGAGGGAGATAGAGACAGATAGAGAGGGAGACAGAGATAGAGAGAGAGAGAAGGAGAGAGACAGAGGGAGAGGGAGATAGGGAGAGTGAGAGACAGGGAGAGACAGGGAGTGAGAGAGACAGACAAAAGTGACAGATAGGGTGACAGAAATAGACTATTTCTGGAGCTGCCTTTTTAAGGTAAATGTTTGTTAACTCTGGCCTCTGCTTGGAAAGAGGGATTTTCTATCCTGTAGTGACCGTCAATGACTACTTCACCAGTTCTTTATTTCAGAAAATCCCATTCTAGTCTGGAATGTTTTAGGATGTGTGTAGGATGGGTGTAATTGACATCTCTCGGTTTGAAGGGATTCTTCATTCCAAACAGACAGTGCGGCCTTGTTTGAATACACAAGCAGCGATGTTTTGTCCATTTAAAAAAAAAAGTAACGTTCTGTTTTTATAACTGCTCAGTTTTAGTCCATAACATTTAATCAGTGCAATTCTTGTAAGCATGACAGTGATAAGGAGGTTTGTATTGGGCTGGAGGAGGTTACAGCGACAGGGGGGTGACAGCAACAGAGATAGGGAGGATTGTAGGGGTTGGAGCAGGTTACAGAGATAGGGAGCATTGTAGGGCATGGAAGAGGTTACCAAGGTAGGGAGTGTTGTAGGTGCTGGAGGAGTTTACAAACAGAGGGAATGTCAATAGGGCTTGAGGAGGTTACAGAGTGATTGAGGGCTGGAGGGACTGGAAGAGGTTACAGGGACAGAAAAGGTTATAGGGTCTGGAGGTGATTACAGAGGCAGGAATTGTTGTGGGGTCTGGAGGAGATTACAGAGGCAGGGATATTTGCAAGGGCTGGAGGAAGTTACAGAGATAATGAGGGTCATAGGTGCTGGAGGAGATGACAGAGAATGGGAGGATTGAAGGGGCAGGAGGAGATTGCTGCACAGTTAGTACAGAGGCAGTTATTCTCTGTCAAAGCGTCTGTACTGAAGGAGTGCTGCACTGTCAGAGGGTCAGTACTGAGGGAGTGCTGCACTGTCGGAGGGTCAGTACTGAGGGAGTGCTACATTGTCAGAGGGTCAGTCCTGAAGGAGTGCTGCATTGTCAGAGGGTCAGTACTGGGGGGTGCTGCACTGTCGGAGGGTCAGTACTGGGGGAGTGCTGCACTGTCGGAGGGTCAGTACTGAGGGAGTGCTGCATTGTCAGAGGGTCAGTCCTGAAGGAGTGCTGCACTGTCAGAGGGTCAGTACTGGGGGAGTTCAGCACTGTCGGAGGGTCAGTACTGAGGGAACACTGTGCTGTCGGAGCATCAGAACTGAGGGAATGCCACACTGTCTGAGGGTCAATACTGAGGGAGTGCCGCACTGTTGCAGTGTCAGTACTGAGGGAGCACCGCACTGTCGGAAGGTTAGTATTGAGGGAGGGCCGCTCTGCCGGAGTGTCAGCACTGAGAGAGCACCGCACTGTCAAAGGGTTAGTATTGAGGGAGCGGCCACTCTGTCGCAGTGTCAGTATTGAGGGACCACCGCACTGTCGGAGGGCTAGTAGTGAGGGAGTGCCACACTGTCGGAGGGTCAGTACTGAGGGACCACCACACGGTCGGGAGTTTAGTATTGAGGGAGTGCTGCACTGTCGGAGGGTCAGTACTGAGGGAGTGCTGCACTGCTGGATGGTCAGTACTGAGGGAGCAGAGGGAGGAGTGAGAGAAGGAGGGGAAATGGAAAGGCGGAGGGCAGTAGTGAAGGTGAGAACAGGATGGGTAGGGGAGCATAGAACCCATCAAATAGCTGCAGGAGCAGGCCATTCAGCCCCTCGAGTCTGCTTCACAATTCAATGGGATCACAGCTGATCCTCAGCCTCGACTCCACCTTCTCACCCAACCCTCATATCCCTGGATTCTCTACGAATCCAAAAATCTATCAATCTTGGTCTTAAATGTACTCAACGAGTGAGCATCCACAGTTCTCAGGTAGAGAATTCCAAAGATTTACAACCCTCTGGGTGAGGAAATTTTTCTCCTCATCTCATTCCCAAATGGCCGACCCCTTATCCTGAAATTGTGACTCCCTGAATCTAGACTCTCTATCCCAGGGTAAAGGGACTCTTAGCATCTACCCTAACAATTGGAACATAGAGCATAGAACAGCTCCAGGGACCCAGGTTCGATTCTGGGTACTGCCTGTATGGAGTTTGCAGGTTCTCCCTGTGTCTGCGTGGGTTTTCGCCGGGTGCTCCGGTTTCCTCCCACATCCAAAGACTTGCAGGTGATAGGTAAATTGGTCATTGTAAATTGCCCCTAGTGTAGGGAATATGGGATTACTGTGGGGTTAGTATAAATGGGTGGTTGTTGGTCGGCACAGACCCGGTGGGCCGAAGGGCCTGTTTCAGTGCTGTATCTCTAAATAGTACAGCGCAGTACAGGCCCTTCGGCCCTCGATGTTGCGCCGACCTGTGAAACCATCTGACCTACACTATTCCATTTTCATCCATATGTCTATCCAATGACCACTTAAATGCCCTTAAAGTTGGCGAGTCTACTACTGTTGCAGGCAGGGCGTTCCACGCCCCTACTACTCTCTGAGTAAAGAAACTACCTCTGACATCTGTCCTATATCTATCACCCCTCAACTTAAAGCTATGTCCCCTCGTGTTTGCCATCAAAATCCGAGGAAAAAGACTCTCACTATCCACCCTATCTAACCCTCTGATTATCTTGTCTGTCTCTGTTTCAATGAGAAATCCTCTCATTGTTTTAAACTATGGGGAACATAAACCTAGACCTCTCAACCTCTGCTCATAAGATAATCCCAAAATCCCAGGAATCACCCTCGTGAACCTTCACTCAAATGCATGTGTAGCAATCCTTAAATAAGGAGACCAAAACTGTACAGAGTACTCCAGGACCCTGTACAACTGCAGTGTGGGAAGAGTGATGCTCCGATAGTGAAGCTCTCCCTCAGCACTGCTTCCCGAGAGTACATCACCCTCTCCTTACTGCACCTCCGATGGTGATGTAATCTCCCAGAAGGGCCCCGCTCCAGTTTAGTGCAGCTGAGGTTCGTTGCTGCAATAAGCAGTCAGCATCTCCAATCAATCAACAGCTAACCCCACTTTCTCTTTCTTTTTTATGGGCACAGCGTAGAGGGAGCATTATTCTGTATCTAACCCCGTTTGTTTTTAAAGGAAGCCTTTATACCCCAGGCTCCTTTTATATATTATTTGTTGAGGAGGCCTTTGTTCCCCAGTCACCCTTACATGGCCCGAACAACATAGTGCTCATTCAATATTGTCCCTCCGAGCGTGATGTGCTCTCTAAGTCTGGCCCCTGAACAGTTAACAAAGAACAAAAAATAAAGAACAGTACAGCACAGG
Organism: Heterodontus francisci; assembly: GCF_036365525.1. Lineage (NCBI taxonomy): Eukaryota > Metazoa > Chordata > Chondrichthyes > Heterodontiformes > Heterodontidae > Heterodontus > Heterodontus francisci. The sequence goes on from NW_027140333.1 coordinate 37,944, forward strand.
AACAGGCCATTCGGCCCTCCGAGCCTGCGCCGATCTTGATGCCTGCCTAATCTAACACCTTCTGCATTCCGGGGCCCATATCCTTCTATTCCCTTCCTATTCATGTATTTGTCAAGATGTCTCTTAAACGTAGCTATTGTATCTGCTTCTATCACTCCGCCCTCCATGTCTTCTCCGTGGATGTAGGCCGCGAATCCCCGAGGTAGGTTTTTTATACTTACCAGTCTGGAACTCCGCCCTTCGAGTCTTCTCCGTGGATGTAGGCCGTGAATCCCCGAGGTACGTTTTTTATACTGACCGGTCTGGAACTCCGCACTCAATGTCTTCTCCGTGGATGTAGGCCGTGAATCCCCGAGGTAAGTTATTTATACTTACCAGTCTGGAACTCCGCCCTCAGAGTATTCTCCGAGAATGTAGGCCGCGAATCCCCGAGGTAAGTTTTATATACTTACTGGTCTGGAACTCCGCCCTCCGACTCTTCTCCGTGAATGTAGGCCGCGAATCCCCGAGGTAAGTTTTTTATACTTACCAGTCTGGAACTCCGCCCTCCGAGTCTTCTCCGTGGATGTAGGCCGCGAATCCCCGAGGTAAGTTTTTTATACTTACCAGTCTGGAACTCCGCCCTCAGAGTATTCTCCGAGAATGTAGGCCGCGAATCCCCGAGGTAAGTTTTATATACTTACTGGTCTGGAACTCCGCCCTCCGACTCTTCTCCGTGAATGTAGGCCGCGAATCCCCGAGGTAAGTTTTATATACTTACCAGTCTGGAACTCCGCCCTCCGAGTCTTCTCCGTGAATGTAGACCGCGAATCCCCGAGGTAAGTTTTATATACTTACCAGTCTGGAACTCCGCCCTCCGACTCTTCTCCGTGAATGTAGGCCGCGAATCCCCGAGGTAAGTTTTATATACTTACCAGTCTGGAACTCCGCCCTCCGAGTCTTCTCCGTGGATGTAGGCCGCGAATCCCTGATGTAGGTTTTTTATACTTACCAGTCTGGAACTCCGCCCTCAGAGTATTCTCCGAGAATGTAGGCCGCGAATCCCCGAGGTAAGTTTTTTATACTTACCAGTCTGGAACTCCGCCCTCAGAGTATTCTCCGAGAATGTAGGCCGCGAATCCCCGAGGTAAGTTTTTTATACTTACCAGTCTGGAACTCCGCCCTCCGACTCTTCTCCGTGAATGTAGGCCGCGAATCCCCGAGGTAAGTTTTTTATACTTACTGGTCTGGAACTCCGCCCTCCTAGTCTTCTCCGTGGATGTAGGCCGCGAATCCCCGAGGTAAGTTTTTTATACTTACCGGTCTGGAACTCCGCCCTCCGACTCTTCTCCGTGAATGTAGGCCGCGAATCCCCGAGGTAAGTTTTTTATACTTACCGGTCTGGAACTCCGCCCTCCGACTCTTCTCCGTGAATGTAGGCCGCGAATCCCCGAGGTAAGTTTTTTATACTTACCAGTCTGGAACTCCGCCCTCCTAGTCTTCTCCGTGAATGTAGGCTGCGAATCCCCGAGGTAAGTTTTTTATACTTACCGGTCTGGAACTCCGCCCTCCGACTCTTCTCCGTGAATGTAGGCCGCGAATCCCCGAGGTAAGTTTTTTATACTTACCAGTCTGGAACTCCGCCCTCCTAGTCTTCTCCGTGAATGTAGGCCGCGAATCCCCAAGGTAAGTTTTTTATACTTACCAGTCTGGAACTCTACCCTCTGAGTCTTCTCCGAGAATGTAGGCTGCGAATCCCCGAGGTAAGTTTTTTATACTTACCAGTCTGGAACTCCGCCCTCCGAGTCTTCTCCATTCATGAGTCACTAAAAGCTAGTATGCAGACGCAGTTAGCATTTAGGAAGTCAAATGATATGCTGGCCTTCATTGCAACGGCATTTGAATACAGCTTGTAAAGATATGTTGCTGCAATTGTAAAAAGCCTTGTTGAAGCTCACCTGGAGTATTCTATACAGTTATGGTCTCCTCCTGTTAAGATGTGTATACTTGCCATAGAGGGAGTGCAACAGAGGTTCCGCAGATTAACCCTGGAATGGTGGGATTATCTTATTGGGAGAGATTGCAGAAACTGGGCCTGTTTTCGCTAGAGTTTTGAAGAATGAAAGCTGATCTCATTGAAAGTTACATCATTCTTACAGGGTGTGACAGGGTAGATGTAGGTTGGATGTTTCTCTGGCTGGTGAGTCTGGAACCAAGCGACACAGTCTCAGAATAAGGGACAGGCCACAGAAGACTGAGATGAGGAGGAATGTCTTTACTCAGATGGTGGTGAATTTGTGGAAGTCTGCATCCCATAGGGCTGTGGAAGCTCAATCACTGAGTATGTTCAAGACAGTAATCTATAGATTTCTGGATATTAATGATATTTAGGGATATGAGATAGTGGGTAAAAATGACGTAGAGGTAGATGATCAGCCATGATCTGTTTGAACGGCACTGTGAGAATGACAGAGCAGGCTCGCCAGCCGAATTGCATACCCTTGCTCTTATTTCCTGGAATCCTATGAGCCATCAATGAGAAGTGCGAAGATTTCTTATAATTCCAGGACAATGCCAGTTTTCTGGGCAATGCATTGAGTTCCATGGTTAAGCGAAATGCACGGCAGCCATTTTAATATGCGTTCGCTCCACCGTGCCATTTTAAGTGATTTATGACCGCAGCTACGATTTTATGTGATATGCGTTGCAGCCATTTTAAGTGGCATGCAAGGTACATATATATTAAGTGATAAGCACTGCGGCCATTTTAAGGGATATCACCTGCAGCCATTTCAACTGACAGGCATAGTGGTAATTTTAAGTGACATATGGTGAGGTTATTTTAAGTGATATTTGCGGTGGCCATTTTAAGTGATATTTGCGGTGGCCATTTTAAGTGATATTTGCTGTGGTTATCTTTTCTGGCATGAAAGGAAAAAAAGAAAGAAAGGCTTGCACTTGCTTTGCTTTGTTTAGAACCACGGGACGTTCCAAAGTGCCTTACAGCCATGTAAATGTTTCTGATGTGGAGTCACTGTTGGAATGTGGAAAACAGAGCAGCTAATTAACACACAATAAGATATTACAAACAGAAAGGTGATAATAAACAGATCTTCATCGAGGGTAAAATATTGGCCAGGGCACCGCAAATAAGACCCCGCTCTCCTTCCAAATAGTACTTTGTGATCTTTTATCTCCAGAGAGAGGGCAGAGGGGGCTCGGTTTAACGTCTCATCACAAAAATACACCTTCGACAGTGCAGCACTCCCGCAGTACTGAACATCGCACACTGCAGCCCTCCACTAATATTGCCCTGCTGACAGCGCAGGGCCCCAAAGGCACTGCCCCTCTGACAGAGCAGCATTCCTCCAGTACTGTCTCTGCTGACAGGGCCGAGCTGCCCCAGTAATATCCCACCGACAGTCCGGTACCTCTTCAAAACTGACCTGCCCACAGTGCAGTACTAACCCTGCACTTTTTATCCACCACGCAAATTTTTCCCCTGCAATATTTCCCCCCTGCAAAACATGACCCCCACTTGCACAGACCCCCACCCAATCCAAATAATCTTCATCTGCAGACCCCTATTGTAGATCTCCTGTTAACTGATCCCCATCTAATACCCAAAAATATGAACAGAACCCCCATCCAGTTATACCCTTCCCCCTGTAACAAGCCAATCCATCTAAATACCCCCCAGGAACAGACTCCCATCTAAATAACCCCCAGGAACAGACTCCCATCTAAATACCACCCGCCCCCGCCCCCAGGAACAGACTCCCATCTAAATACCACCCGCCCCCGCCCCCAGGAACAGACTCCCATCTAAATACCCCGCAGGAACAGACTCTGATCTAAATACCCCCCGGGAACAGACTCCCATCTAAATACCACCCGCCCCCGCCCCCAGGAACAGACTCCCATCTAAATACCCTGCAGGAACAGACTCTGATCTAAATACCCCGCAGGAACAGACTCCCATCTAAATACCCCCCCGGGAACAGACTGTCATCTAAATACCCCCAGGAACAGACGCCCATCTAAATACCCCCCGGGAACAGACTCCCATCTAAATACCACCCGCCCCCGCCCCCGCCCCCAGGAACAGACTCCCATCTAAATACCACCCGCCCCCGCCCCCAGGAACAGACTCCCATCTAAATACCCCGCAGGAACAGACTCCCATCTAAATACCACCCGCCCCCGCCCCCAGGAACAGACTCCCATCTAAATACCACCCGCCCCCGCCCCCAGGAACAGACTCCCATCTAAATACCCCGCAGGAACAGACTCCCATCTAAATACCACCCGCCCCCGCCCCCAGGAACAGACTCCCATCTAAATACCCCGCAGGAACAGACTCCCATCTAAATACCCCCCCGGGAACAGACTCCCATCTAAATACCCCCCGGGAACAGACTCCCATCTAAATAACCCCCGGGAACAGACTCCCATCTAAATACCCCGCAGGAACAGACTCCCATCTAAATACCCCCCCGGGAACAGACTCCCATCTAAATACCCCCAGGAACAGACTCCCATCTAAATACCACCCGCCCCCGCCCCCAGGAACAGACTCCCATCTAAATACCCCGCAGGAACAGACTCCCATCTAAATACCCCCCCGGGAACAGACTGTCATCTAAATACCCCCAGGAACAGACGCCCATCTAAATGCCCCCCAGGAACAGACTCCCATCTAAATAACCCCCGGGAACAGACTCCCATCTAAATACCCCCCGGGAACTGACGCCCATCTAAATGCCCCCCAGGAACAGACTCCCATCTAAATACCCCGCAGGAACAGACTCCCATCTAAATACCCCCCCGGGAACAGACTCCCATCTAAATACCCCCAGGAACAGACTCCCATCTAAATACCACCCGCCCCCGCCCCCAGGAACAGACTCCCATCTAAATACCCCGCAGGAACAGACTCCCATCTAAATACCCCCCCGGGAACAGACTGTCATCTAAATACCCCCAGGAACAGACGCCCATCTAAATGCCCCCCAGGAACAGACTCCCATCTAAATACCCCCCAGGAACAGACTCCCATCTAAATACCCCCCAGGAACAGACTCTGATCTAAATACCCCCCGGGAACAGACTCCCATCTAAATAACCCCCGGGAACAGACTCCCATCTAAATAACCCCCGGGAACAGACTCCCATCTAAATAGCCCCCCGGGAACTGACGCCCATCTAAATGCCCCCCAGGAACAGACTCTGATCTAAATACCCCCCGGGAACAGACTCCCATCTAAATAACCCCCGGGAGCAGACTCCCATCTAAATAACCCCCGGGAACAGACTCCCATCTAAATAACCCCCGGGAACAGACTCCCATCTAAATAGCCCCCCGGGAACTGACGCCCATCTAAATGCCCCCCAGGAACAGACTCTGATCTAAATACCCCCCGGGAACAGACTCTGATCTAAATACCCCCCGGGAACAGACTCCCATCTAAATAACCCCCGGGAACAGACTCCCATCTAAATAGCCCCCAGGAACAGACTCCCATCTAAATAACCCCCAGGAACAGACTCCCATCTAAATAGCCCCCGGGAACTGACGCCCATCTAAATAACCCCCAGGAACAGACGCCCATCTAAATACCCCCCAGGAACAGACGCCCATCTAAATACCCCCCAGGAACAGACTCCCATCTAAATACCCCCCAGGAACAGACTCTGATCTAAATAACCCCCAGGAACAGACTCCCATCTAAATACCCCCCAGGAACAGACTCCCATCTAAATAACCCCCAGGAACAGACTCCCATCTAAATGCCCCCCAGGAACAGACTCTGATCTAAATACCCCCCGGGAACAGACTCCCATTTAAATAAGCCCCAGGAACAGACTTCCATCTAAATACCCCCCAGGAAGAGACTCCCATCTAAATACCCCCCAGGAAGAGACTCCCATCTAAATAACCCCCGGGAACAGACTCCCATCTAAATACCCCCCGGGAACAGACTCCCATCTAAATACCCCCCGGGAACATTCTCCCATCTAAATAACCCCCCATTAACTAACCACAATGTAATTCGCCCCCCTGCCCTCCACTGTTAACACTCCCCCCTTTCTAAATACCCTCCCTGTCTTGTAACAGCCCCCACACTACTAATTCCCACCCTGTATCATCTCCCCCGTGAACAGCCCCCTTCCCCCCACCCCACTCCCCAGTGTAATTCCCACCTCCATCACCTTCCTGGGTTTGGCTCCGTCTCCTGACAATCTTTCATTCACTTTCTTCCCTGGTCTGGATAAGCCACTGGAATTCCATCATCTGGCTCCCAGACCCCCGGCACCTTTAACTCCTGTCCGGCCAAACACAGGGCCGGGCCTAGAGCAAGGACCTCCAGGGGCTGACAGGCATTCTGAGCCTTTAACGCACAGGAAGATCCCAGGCACACACACACCCCTCTCTGCAGAAAGGTTCTCCCCATCGGCTTCAGGAAATCAGAGGGAGACACACACAAACACACACACTCTGACTGGCACAGGGACGGGCGGAGGCCATTCAGCCCTTTGATCCTGTCCCACCCATGTTAGATCATGGCCAATTTGTCCCCTTGCCCCATTGAGCCACAAGGAGACAGGCAGAGGCAGTCGGGGAGCAGATACACAGAGTCAAAGAAACACTGGGCTGGACTCGGACTTGGTGCCAATGGTGCAAACCAGGGTGGAGGAGATGAGGGTGGTTGTGAATAGGCTGTCCGTTCAGCATCTCTCCCCTGTTTTAACCTCAATGGAAGCAAAACTGGACAGAGATGGAAAGCAGGCTCCCGGTTCACAATCACCCTGTACAATACCAAGGCAGTGAGTTCAAATCCACCCCCAGACAGAGGGACAGAGACACAGAAAACAGATCCTGGGATTAGGACAGAACAGAGAGAGAGAGAAATAAATGGAAAGGGAGATGGAGAATGACACACAGGGAGTCCGAAACCAGTGAGAGAGAAACTGAGAACAGAGGGTCAGAAATACCGAGAAGGGCAGAGAGACAGAGATACAAAGAGAGATGTAGATATTGAGAAAGATCCCAGACAAAGAGAGAGATGCAGAGACAGAAAGAAGTGGAGGGGCAGAGATACAAAGTACAGAATAGAGAGGGGTGTCCCGGGACAGGGGGGGGGCGGGGGTGGGGGATGCAGAGATAATATTGCAGGAAAGGAGGAGCTGAGATGGAAAGATTCAGGGATTTGGAAGTGAGTGAGAGAAGAAATGGACTGAGAGAGAGACAGATAAAGATGCAGAGAGTCACAGAAAGAAAATGAAAATGGAAACTTGTGAGACTCTAGAGAGGGGCAGAGATAGAAAGGATGTTCAGACATACAGAAATAGGGATTTAAAGACGTGAAGAAACAGAGCTAGGAACAAGGAAGAAGGAGCAGAAAACAAGTTGCAGCAAGAGATGGAGAGAGGGAAATCCACGCGATTACATTGACTGTTCTGGAGCAGCGATTCCCAAACTATTCCCTTCGGAGCACCCTCCAGCCCCCTCCCTTGTGGTAAAGAAACCACAGACCCCTTAAAACACAAAATCAAAATACTGCAGATGCTGGAAATCTGAAATAAAAACCGAAAACACACACAGTCTTCTTTTCTGGATCTAGAAATAAATTTGACAATGAAAAATATATATTTATTATTATTTTCCCTCTCTGGTTAAAGCTCGTGTCTGAGAATTCAACATGGCCAAAAGATTCTCCCTCTGCATCATCACAGCTGCAGCTTCCGAAAAGATTCTCCTTGGGAATAAGAGAAATAAAATTGATTCAAACCAAGCAAAGCATTTTTGCACAGAAATGAAACACAGCGAGAGCCCAGGACTCTCTCTCCAACTCACTGACATAAAACAATCTCTCAGTGACTTACAAACACATCCCCTGACACAGAGCCAGAGACTGGGAAGTGTAGATGTGTTTACCCTGTCATTTCCTGCTGTCTCTCTCTCTCCCTCTCTCTCTCTATTTCTCTCTGTGTCTCTCTACATCTGTTTCTGCCTCATTGTAAAAGCACACAAACACTGGTGACCCCCATCCCCTCTCCTGTAGAAGGATAGAGAGAGAAATCCACATTCCCATCCCTGAAAATCTGAATTCAAATGGTCCCCCGGTGTTTCATTTCACTATCAAATTCAGCCCACAGCCTAAAACACCAGCAATATTCGGGAATGAGAACAAGCCTTTACAAACCTTCACATTTCACCCATTTCATTGCTGATTCACAGAAGTATTTGACACTCAATGAATCAATTTTTAAAGTGCTCGTCACTGTTGCAACGTTGGAAATGCTGTCGGCCATTGATGCACAGCAAGATCCCACAAGCAGCAGTCTGATAACAGTGGGCTACCCCTTCTCCCCCCCCTCTTGATTCCCTCCATGTTTCCCTCACTCTCCTGCATCTCTCTCCCTCCTGTTACTCTCATTCAGAGAGACAGATGGAGAGAGAGAGAGAAATTCACGTCACTGCCCAAAACACCAGCATTATTCGGGAATTATACCGGCTTCAAGCTCCGGACTTAAATTCCAGGCCTTCAGGAGAGCTTTACACACAATGAATTCACTTCGAAAATGCACTCACTGTCACAATGCAGGGAATTCTGCAGGCAAGCTGGGCACAGCAAGATCCCAGCAATGGTGACACTTCAAAATTCAGTTGACCAAGATTTTGAGTGTGGATTTCTCTCTCTCTCTCTCTCTCTGATTTACCTGCCACCTCCAGCTGTTTCTCACTCTCCCTCTTTTTCTCTCCATCTGTTTCTGCCTCAGTGTTGTAATGTAAGAATTGATGCAGGGAATGTATGCACAGCAGGATCCCACAATGTGATCATAGCCAGATATCCCATCACAGTCCTCAGAAAATGCTGAACTCCATCTTTAAACTTTTCACAAGCCTTTATACAGCTTCACGTTCAGCTCTTGTAATTGTTGTAACATTCTTGTTACAACAATTGTAATGCTCAGACCCTCAGGAAGCTGAATTTTAAAGTATCCTCATCGTTGTCATGTAGGAAATGCTGCAGGGCACTAGATGCACAGCATGATCCCACAAGCAGCAATATGATAATAGCCAGATTTCAGTCCCCAGAAAGGGGGAAATGCCCAAAATGAAATGAGAACAAGCCATTTGTGCACAGCAAGATCCCAAAAGTAGCAGTGTGATAACAGCCAGCTACCTCTTTGATTCCCTTCATGTTTACCTCACGCTCCTGTGTCTCTCTCCCTCCTGTTACTCTCATTCAGAGGGACAGATGGAGAGAAAAAGTGACCTCATTGTTGCCATGTCGGAAATTCTGCAGGGCGCGAGATGCACAGCAAGATCCCACAAGCAGTAATGGGATAATAGCCAGATTTCAGTCCCCAGAATGGGTGAAACTCCTTGTGTAAAGTGGGAACAAGCGGCTGATTCCGTCTCACCATTTCAAATAACGATAAATCACATTACCGTGCGTTTTTTATTCATCAAAGGTGTAAATGGAGAAGGCGAGTGTGAAACAGAGACAGAGAAGAGAAAGCATGGAGAGAGATCGAGACACAGGAAAAGAATGTGGAGACAGGGAGAAAGCTAACCTCAGAACTACAGTCTTTTTTTGGCCTCCTTAACGCGAGAGACAATGGGTTAAGCGCCTGGAGGTGGTCAGTGGTGTGTGGAGCAGCGCCTGGAGTGGCTATAAAGGCCAATTCTAGAGTGACAGACCCTTCCACAGGTGTTGCAGAAAAATTTGTTTGTCGGGGCTGTTACACAGTTGGCTCTCCCCTTGCGCCTCTGTCTTTTTTCCTGCCAACTGCTAAGTCTCTTCGACTCGCCACAATTTAGCCCCGCCTTTATGGCTTCCCGCCAGCTCTGGCGAACGCTGGCAACTGACTCCCACGACTTGTGATCAATGTCACAGGACTTCATGTCGCCTTTACTACAGTAAAGTGAATTAAAATGGGCACCGTGCATCTTATTTAACTGTTAGCTTCCTCGCATTGCCCAAAACAGCAACAGATCTCACAGACAGGGCTGGAAGGAGCAAGTGGCAAATGGGACTCCCTCCTGGGGCTGCTCCTTTAACCCCAGGCTTTCAACGTGTTTAAAACTCCAGGGCCCCAATCCTGCAGGAACTAGTTAACCCAGGACCCCAGAGAGGACATTAAACCTCAGGCTGATAAACAGGCACAACTCACGTGGGCCCTTTGGGGGCTGGCTGTGGACAAGGCCTCAGTCCATCGCCTCTGGACAAATCTCCTGTCCAAGGATTCCTCGTCCCAGACTTTCCCTTTATTCACCTTCACGATGCAGTTTTCAGATGGAAAATTCCTCAGGCAAGAGGGAGAGAGAGAAAATTGATTAAAAGGCATTGTTAAACAAAATAGCACAGCAAGAGCCCAGGAATTGCCCTCGGTTACAAAGACACTCTCTCAGGAACACCCACATACAGACAAATCACAGTTAATAACCCAGAGGCTAAAAGTGTTCAGTTGCCTTCACCAGTGTGTGTGTGTGTGTGTCTGTCTCTGTATCTCTCTCCCTGTCTCTGCATCTCTCTCTGTTCCTGTATCATTCGCCCCCTGTCTCTCTCTTTCTCTGTCCATATCTGTTTTCTTCCCTCTATCTCATATCTAATCATGACTGAAAATAGCTGTGAAATATTTCTGTCTCACCATTTAAAACAACAACAAATTACACTGCTGTGTGTGTTTTTAACTATTAAAGGTTTAAATAGAGAGACAGAGGGAAAGAACGCTGGAGAGAGACAGAGAGAGAAATCGAAACCCTGAACTACAGTAAAATGAATTGAAATGAATGAAACTCAGTGAATTGATTGTTAAAGTGCTTAGAACTGCCATTTGCACACAGCAATATCCCACAAGCAGTAGTGTGATAACAGCTGGCTCCCCCTCTCTCCTCCCCCTCTTGATTCCCTCCATGTTTCCCTCACTCTCCTGCATCTCTCTCCCTCCTGTTACTCTCATTCAGAGAGACAGATGGAGAGAGAGAGAGAAATTCACGTCACTGCCCAAAACAGCATTATTTGGGAATTATACCGGCTTCAAGCTCCGGACTTAAATTCCAGGCCTTCAGGAGAGCTTTACACACAATGAATTCACTTCCAAATTGCAGTCACTGTCAGAATGCAGGGAATTCTGCAGGCAACCTGTGCACTGCAAGATCCCAGCAATGGTGACTCTTCAAAATTCAGTTTATCGAGGTTCTGAGTGTGGATTTCTCTCTCTCTGTCTTCCTCCATCTTTCTCTGCCTTCTCTTCCTCACCCACACTCCGCCTATCTCTCTCTCTCTCTCTCTCTGCGTTTAACCTGCCACCTCCAGCTGTTTCTCACTCTCCCTCTTTCTTTCCCCATCTGTTTCTGCCTCAGTGTTGGAGTGTAGGAATTGATGCAGGGAATGTATGCACAGCAGGATCCCACAGTGCGATCATAGCCAGATATCCCATCACAGTCCTCAGGAAATGCTAAACTCCATCTTTAAACTGATAACAAGCCTTTATACAGCTTCACGTTCAGCTCTTGTAATTGTTGTAAAATTCTTGTAAAAACACAGATATCCACACTCTGAACCTTCAGAAGCTGATATTTAATGTGTCCTCATTGCTGTCATGTAGGAATTGCTGCAGGACACTAGGTGCACAGCAAGATCCCACAATCAGAAATGTGATATTAGCCAGATTTCAGTCCCCAGAAAGGGTGAAACTCCCTCTTTAAACTGGGAACAAGCTGCTGATTTTGTCTCACCATTCCAAATAACAGCCAATCACATTGTCGTGTGTGGCATGTTTTTTACTTATTAAAGGTTTAAATGGAGAAGGTGAGTGTGAAACAGAGACAGAGAAGAGAAAGCATGTGGGGAGATAGAGACACAGGGAAAGAAGGTGGAGACAGAGAGAAAGTTCAGACCTACAGTAAAATGAATTAAAATGGGCACTGTGCATCTTATTTAACTGTTATCTTCATAGCATTGCCCAAAACAGCAGCAAACCTCACAGACAGGGCTGGAAGGAGAAAGTGGCAAATGGGACTCCCTCCTGGGGGTGCTCCTTTAACCCCAGGCTTTGAACCTGTTTAAAACTACAGGACCCCAATCCGACAGGAACTAGTTAACCCAGGAACCCAGAGAGGAAATTAAACCTCAGGCTAATAAACAGACACAACTCACGTGGGCCCTTTGGGGGCTGGCTGTGGACAAGGCCTCAGTCCATCGCCTCTGGAGAAATCTCCTCTCCAAGGATTCCTCGTCCCGGACTTTCCCTTTATTCACCTTCACGATGCAGTTTTCAGATGGAAAATTCCTCAGGCAAGAGGGAGAGAGCTGTCCCTCCATCTGTCTTTCCCTCTCTGTCTCTCCCGCTCTCTCCCCCTCTCTGTCTCTCCCACTCTCTCCTTCCATCTCTGTCTCTCTCTCTCTGTCTTTCCATATGTCTTTCCCTTCCTGTCACTCCCTCTCTCTCCTTCCATCTCTGCCTCTCTCTCTCTCTGTCTCTCCAACTGCCTTTCCCTCTCTGTCTCACCCACACTCCCCTTCTCTCTCTGTCTCTGCCTCTCTCTCTGTCTCTCTGTCTCTCTCCCTCTGTCTCTCCATCTGCCTTTCCCTCTCTGTTGCTCCCTCTCTCTCCTTATATCTCAGTCTCTCTCTCTGTTCCACCATCTGTCTTTCCCTCTCTGTCTCTCCCGCTCTCTCCCCCTCTCTGTCTCTCCCACTCTCTCCTTCCATCTCTGTCTCTCTCTCTCTGTCTTTCCATATGTCTTTCCCTTCCTGTCACTCCCTCTCTCTCCTTCCATCTCTGCCTCTCTCTCTCTCTGTCTCTCCAACTGCCTTTCCCTCTCTGTCTCATCCACACTCTCCTTCTCTCTCTGTCTCTGCCTCTCTCTCTGTCTCTCTCTCTCTGTCCCTCCATCTGCCTTTCCCTCCCAGTCACTCCCTCTCCCTCCTTCTATCTCTTTCTCTCTGTCTGTCCCTCCATCTGTCTTTCCCTCTCTGTCACTCCCACTCTCTTTCTCTCTGTCTCTCCCTCTCCCTCCTTCTCTCTCTCTCTATCCCTCCATCTGTCTTTCCCCCAATGTCACTCCCTCTCTCTCCTTCTATCTCTGTCTCTGCCTCTTCCTCTGTCTCTCTCTCTCTCGCTGTCCCTCCATCTGTCTTTCCCTTTCTGTCACTCCCTCTCTCTCCTTCTATCTCTGTCTCTCTCTCTCTATCCCTCCATCTGTCCTTCCCTCCCTGTCACTCCATCTCTCTCCTTCGCTCTCTGTCCCTCACTTTGTCCCTCCATCAGTCTTTCCCTCTCTGACACTCCCTCTCTCTCCTTCTATCTCTGTATCTCTCTCTGTCCCTCCATCTCTTTTCCCTCTGTCAGCCCCATTCTCCTTCTCTGTCTCTCCCTCTCTCTCACTCTGTCCCTCCATCCGTCTTTCCCTCCCTGTCACTCCCTCGCTCTCCTATCTCTATCTTTCTCTCTGTCTTTCCATCTGTATTTCCCTCCCTATCACTCCCTCTCACTCGTTCCATCTCTGCCTCTCTCCCTGTCCCTCCATCTGTCTTCCCACACCCCACCCATCACCCCATCTCTCTCCTTCTATCTCTGTCTCTATCTCTCTATCCCTCCATCTGTCCTTCCCTCCCTGTCACTCCATTTCACTCCCTGTCTCTCTCTCTGTCCCTCCATCTGTCTTTCCCTCCCAGTCACTCCTTCTCCCTCCTTCCATCTCTGTCTCTCTCTCTGTCTCTCTCTCTGTCCCTCCATCTATCTTTCCCTCTCTGTTGCTGCCTCTCTCTCCTTCTATCTCTGTCTCTCTGTCTGTCCCTCCTTCTGTCTTTCCCTCTCTGTTGCTCCCTCTCTCTCCTTCTATCTCTGTCTCTCTGTCTGTTCCACCAGTTGTCTTTCCCTCTCTGTCACTCCCACTCTCTTTCTCTCTGTCTCTCCCTCTCCCTCCTTCTCTCTCTCTCTATCCCTCCATCTGTCTTTCCCTTTCTGTCTCTCCCTCTCTCTCCTTCTCTCTCTGTCTCTGCCTCTCTCTCTGTCTCTCCCACTCTCTCCTCTCTCTCTCGGTCCCTCCATCTGTATCCCCCCCCCACCAAATGTCACTCCCTCTCTCTCCTTCTATCTATGTCTCTCGCTCTCTATCCCTCCATCTATCCTTCCCACTCTGTCACTCCCTCTCTCTCCTTCTATCTCTGCCTCTCACTCTCTATCCCATTTTCTAGGATGTTGCCAGGACTGGAGAATTGCAGCTATGAGGATAGGCAGGGGTTGCTGTCCTTGGAACAGAGAAGGCCCTCTCCAACTATCTCTGTCTCTGCCACTCTCTCTGTCTTTCTCTCTGTCCCTTCATCTGTCTTTCCCTCTCTGTCACTCCTCCTCTCTCCTTCGATCTCTGTCTCACTCTCTCTGTCCCTCCATCTTTCCTTCCCTCCCTGTCACTACATCTCTCTCCTTCTCTCTCTGTCTCTCACTTTGTCCCTCCATCTGGCTTTCCCTTCCTAACACTCCCTCTCTCTCCTCTCTCTGTCTCTGCCACTCTCTCTGTCTCTCTCTCTCTGTCCCTCCATCTGTCTTTCCCTCTCTGTCTCTCCGTCTCACTCCTTCTATCTCTGTCACTCCCGCTCTCTCTCTGTCTCTCTCTCTGTCCCTCCATCTGTCTTTCCTTCTCTGTCTCTCCCTCTCTCTCCTTCTATCTCTGCCTCTCCATCTGCCTTTCCCTCTCTGTCTCTCCCTCTCTCTCCTTCTCTCTCTGTCTCTCTCGCTCTCTGTCTTTCCATCAGTCTTTCCCTTCCTGTCACTCCCTCTCTCTCCTTCCATCGATGCCTCTCTCACTCTCTGTCTCTCCAACTGCCTTTCCCTCTCTGTCGCTCCCATTCTCTCCTTCTCTCTCTGTCTCTGCCTCTCTTTATCCCTCCATCTGTCCTTCCCTCCCTGTCACTCCATCTCTCTCCTTCTATTTATGTCTCTCTCTCTCTGTCTTTCCATAAGTCTTTCCCTTCCTGTCACTCCCTCTCTCTCCTTCCATCTCTGCCTCTCTCTCTCTCTGTCTCTCCAACTGCCTTTCCCTCTCTGTCTCACCCACACTCTCCTTCTCTCTCTGTCTCTCTCTCTATGTCGCTCCAACTGCCTTTCCCTCTCTGTTGCTCCGTCTCTCTCTCTCAGACCAGACCGGACCGGATCAGACCAGACCAGACCAGACCGGACCGGATCAGACCAGATCAGACCGGATCAGACCAGACCGGACCGGATCAGACCGGATCAGGCCAGACCGGACCGGATCAGACCAGACCGGTCCGGACCGGATCAGACCGGATCAGACCAGACCGGACCGGATCAGACCAGACCGGACCGGATCAGACCGGACCAGACCGGATCAGACCAGATCAGACCGAATCAGACCAGACCGGACCGGATCAGACCAGACCGGACCGGATCAGACCAGACCGGACCAGATCAGACCGGACCGGATCAGACCAGACCAGACCGGATCAGACCAGACCGGACCGGATCAGACCAGTCCGGACCGGACCAGACCGGATCAGACCAGACCAGACCGGATCAGACCAGACCCGACCGGATCAGACCAGACCCGACCGGATCAGACCAGACCGGACCGGATCAGACCAGACCAGACCGGATCAGACCAGACCGGACCGGATCAGACCAGACCAGACCGGACCGGATTAGACCAGACCGGATCAGACAAGACCGGACCGGATAAGACCAGACCGGACCAGATCAGACCAGACCGGACCGGATCAGACCAGCCCGGACCGGATCAGACCAGCCAGACCGGACCAGACCGGATCAGACCAGACCAGACCGGATCAGACCAGACAAGACCGGATCAGACCAGACCGGACAGGATCAGACCAGACCAGACCGGATCAGACCAGACCAGATCAGACCGGACCGGACCGGATCAGACCAGACCAGACCGGATCAGACCAGACCAGACCGGATCAGACCAGACCGGATCGTATCAGACCGGACCGGATCAGACCAGACCGGATCAGACCAGACCGGACCGGACCGGAGCGGACCAGACCGGATCAGACCAGACCAGACCGGATCAGACCAGACCGGACAGGATCAGACCAGACCAGACCGGATCAGACCAGACCGGACCGGATCAGACCAGACCAGACCGGATCAGACCAGACCGGACCGGATCAGACCGGATCAGACCACACCGGACCAGACCGGACCAGATCAGACCAGATCAAACCAGACCGGACCGGATCAGACCAGACCAGACCGGACCGGACCGGATCAGACCAGACCGGACCGGATCAGACCAGACCGGACCGGATCAGACCAGATCAGACCAGACCGGATCATACCAGACCAGACCGGACCGGACCGGATCAGACCAGACCAGACCGGATCAGACCAGACCAAACCAGACCAGACCGGATCAGACCAGACCGGACCGGATCAGACCGGACCGGATCAGACCGGATTTGACCAGACCGGACCGGACCGGATCAGACCAGACCAGACCGGATCAGACCAGACCGGACCGGATCAGACCGGACCGGATCAGACCGGACTGGACTGGATCAGACCAGACCAGACCGGATCAGGCCAGACCGGACCGGATCAGACCAGACCGGACCGGATCAGACCAGACCGGACCGGACCGGATCAGACCGGATCAGGCCAGACCGGACCGGATCAGACCAGACCACACCGGACCGGACCGGATCAGACCTGACCGGACCGGACCGGATCAGACCAGACCAGACCGGATCAGACCAGACCGGATCGGATCAGTCCAGACCGGACCGGATCAGACCAGACCAGACCGGATCAGACCAGACCGGACCGGATCAGACTGGATCAGACCGGACCGGATCAGACCAGACCGGACCGGATCAGACCAGACCGGACCGGATCAGACCAGACCGGACCGGATCAGACCAGATCGGACCGGACCGGATCAGACCGGATCAGACTAGACCAGACCGGACCGGATCAGACCAGACCAGACCGGATCAGACCAGACCAGACCGGATCAGACCGGATCAGACCACACCTGCCCGGATCAGACCCGACCAGACCGGAGCGGACCGGATCACACCAGACCGGACCGGATCAGACCGGACCGGATCAGGCCAGACCAGACCGGACCGGATCAGACCGGACCGGATCAGACCAGACCAGACCGGACCGGTTCAGACCAGACCGGACCGGATCAGACCAGACCAGACCGGATCAGACCAGACCGGACCGGATCAGACCAGACCGGACCGGATCAGACCAGACCGGACCGGATCAGACCAGATCGGACCGGACCGGATCAGACCGGACCAGACTAGACCAGACCGGACCGGATCAGACCAGACCAGACCGGATCAGACCAGACCAGACCGGATCAGACCACACCTGCCCGGATCAGACCCGACCAGACCGGAGCGGACCGGATCAGACCAGACCGGACCGGATCAGACCGGACCGGACCGGATCAGACCGGATCAGACCAGACCGGACCGGATCAGGCCAGACCAGACCGGACCGGATCAGACCGGACCGGATCAGACCAGACCGGACCGGATCAGACCAGACCGGACCGGACCGGTTCAGACCAGACCGGACCGGATCAGACCAGACCAGACCGGATCAGACCAGACCGGACCGGATCAGACCGGATCGGACCGGACCGGATCAGACCGGACCGGACCGGATCAGACCAGACCGGATCAGACCAGACCGGACCGGATCAGACTGGATCAGACCAGACCGGTCCGGATCAGACCGGATCACACCAGACCAGACTGGATCAGACCAGACCGGACCGGATCAGACCGGACCGGATCCGACCGGACCGGATCAGACCGGACCGGATCAGACCGGATCAGACCAGACCGGACCGGATCAGACCAGACCAGACCGGACCGGACTGGTTCAGACCAGACCTGACCGGATCAGACCAGACCAGACCGGATTAGACCAGACCAGACCGGATCAGACCAGACCAGACCGGACCGGATCAGACCAGACCGGACCGGATCAGACCGGATCAGACCAGACCGGACCGGATCAGGCCAGACCAGACCGGACCGGACCGGTTCAGACCACTTGGGCCGCTCTCACCCGGGTCTGGGTGAGAGGCATGTGCTACTAACTTTGCAATGAGTATATCTGATTGAAGGATCAGTCGTGTCTAAGGGCTGGACAAAGAGTATGGATTTTAGGGTGAAGGTCACCAAGAAGATTCAGAGGTTAGGTCAGGGTCCAGATCCGGGTCAGGGGTAGGTGTGGGGGGCAGGGGGGGGGGGGTGTTGGGTAGTTTAGGAATAGGCTTAGGTTTATGGGGGAGGTTTGGGGTTAGGCTTAGGCTTGTGGGGTTTTAGGGTTAGGCTTAGGGTTGTTGGAGGTTAGGGTTAGGGTTAGGGCTGGGGTCGGGACATTAGGCCTCAGGGTTAGGCCTTGGGGTTAGTGCTGGGTGTGGGGGTGAGGGTTACATTAATGTTGTGGGGGGTTTTAGGGCAAGGCTTAGGGTGTCGGGGGTTTTGGGTTAGGGCTATGGTCGGGGCATTAGGCTTTGGGGTTCGTGTCAGGGTCTGGATCTGCATCAGTGGGAGGGTCTTGAATAGGTAAGGGTTAGGGTTATGGGGAGGTTTAGGGTTAGGCTTAGGGTTTTGGGTTAAGGTTAGGGTTGGGGCTGGGATCGGGATGTTAGGTCTTCAGTTTAGGCCTTCAGTTTAGGCCTTATGGTTAGGCCTTGGGGTTCAGGGTTAGGGGCATTAGGTTTAGGGCTGGGTCTGGGGGGGTGAGGGTTACACTAATGTTGGGTCAGTCCTGTTCAGGTCTGGTATTCGGGCCAGTTTCAGGGTTTGGTTCCATTGGGGTTTAGGTTAGCATTAGGGTATTTGGGCAACAGTGGTTTGTCAAGGGTTATACCATGGTGTGTGTAACCGATTATGACTTTTGTCATTTTAGGCCTAGTCCATTTAGGTTTTTGGGTTTTAGATTATTAAAATTATTTAATTGGGTTCCCCAGTCCACCAATTTGCTTTGGGTGGATGGGCTACTTCTAAGGCTCGCATTAGTGTCCGAGATGGTTGTGGATGGTGTGCTGTGTTCCCATGGATTAGGGGTATGTGGAGTTCAGGATTGTTTTGGATGTGTTACGTTCTAAGTATGGGTGAAGAAATATTTGCTGTCCTACATTTGGTTCAGACCCTTTGGTAACTGGGTTTGTAATGTTAAGATCCACCATTTCTCTTTCCTTTTCCTTTGTATTGGTGTCCAATTCAAGTTAGTTTCAAGCCCCATGATTTCCAGGGACTGAATTCCATGTTGCATAAAATGTCTGGTTATCGCCTTGTCTTCCTTCCCTGTCCGGATGGAACTAAGGTGTCCCGTAAATCTAGTTCTTAAAGTGTTCCCTGTTTCCCCGATATATAAAATGTGGCACTGTTTACATCGAATTGCATAGACTACATTCTGTTGCTCGCATGTAATTCTTTTCTTTATTAAAGCGGTTTTTCCTGTGTTCTCGTTTTGTAAGATTTTTAAGACCTTTAGGTGTTTACATGTTCCACATTGTCTGTCACCGCAACTTGGTACGGCTTGTGCCTTTCCGCTGCTAGTGACCAATAGATCTTTTAGGTTTTTGCCTCTTTTGAAAGCTGATGTTATGCTATATTGGCTCAGTGAGTTAACATCCCCTTTTAACTTTTCAAAATGGTTTCTCACTACCCTATTTATCTGTTGAGTTGTTGCGCTGTATGTTGTAACAAGTGGTAGTCTTGTAGTTGGCCTATCTCGTGGCTGCGGGTTCTCCATTTCTCAGGAAATTGGACTTGATGGCCAGAATTTTACCGTTATCCGTGGCTCCGGGGCGGATGCATCTGAAGCGGATGAGGGCTCCGAAGCCGTTCCGCGTCTCCAGGCCACCAGCATCATGTGTGGGGCAGCCAATTAGGGGCCCCGTGGCGTATCTGTGAAATGTAAGGGCGCGGGTGGGATAATATTCAGCATTGGGGCGGGGCCACATTCAGGAAAGGCTGCTGTAAGCCCTTGGAAAATGTTTACTGCAATGAAATTGAACAGTTAGTTCTTACCTGGCTTGACATTAAGACATCAGCGGCATTAGGTCTGGAGTATTAAAAGGCTCGACACCTGCAAGGAGTGAAGGACTAGCAATGTACAGGAGAAGTACATGAAGTGATGGAGGGGATACCTGCAAGGAGAGAAGGACTGTCAATGTACAGGAGAAGTACATGAAGTGATGGAGGGGATACCTGCAAGGAGAGAAGGACTGTCAATGTACAGGAGAAGTACATGAAGTGATGGAGGGGATACCTGCAAGGAGAGAAGGACTAGCAATGTACAGGAGAAGTACATGAAGTGATGGAGGGGATACCTGCAAGGAGTGAAGGACTAGCAATGTACAGGAGAAGTACATGAAGTGATGGAGGGGATACCTGCAAGGAGTGAAGGACTAGCAATGTACAGGAGAAGTACATGAAGTGATGGAGGGGATACCTGCAAGGAGAGAAGGACTGTCAATGTACAGGAGAAGTACATGAAGTGATGGAGGGGATACCTGCAAGGAGTGAAGGACTGTCAATGTACAGGAGAAGTACATGAAGTGATGGAGGGGATACCTGCAAGGAGAGAAGGACTAGCAATGTACAGGAGAAGTACATGAAGTGATGGAGGGGATACCTGCAAGGAGTGAAGGACTGTCAATGTACAGGAGAAGTACATGAAGTGATGGAGGGGATACCTGCAAGGAGTGAAGGACTAGCAATGTACAGGAGACGTACATGAAGTGATGGAGGGGATACCTGCAAGGAGTGAAGGACTGTCAATGTGCAGGAGAAGTACATGAAGTGATGGAGGGGATACCTGCAAGGAGAGAAGGACTAACAATGTACAGGAGAAGTACATGAAGTGATGGAGGGGATACCTGCAAGGAGAGAAGGACTAGCAATGTACAGGAGAAGTACATGAAGTGATGGAGGGGACACCTGCAAGGAGAGAAGGACTAGCAATGTACAGGAGAAGTACATGAAGTGATGGAGGGGATACCTGCAAGGAGAGAAGGACTAGCAATGTACAGGAGAAGTACATGAAGTGATGGAGGGGATACCTGCAAGGAGTGAAGGACTGTCAATGTACAGGAGACGTACAAGTGGAGGGGAGAAGCATTCGCACAGCCCCCCGATTTTCGGATGAATCACTGCAGGTCCTCCTTCAGGCGGTTGAGGAGAGGCAGGAGATCCTCTTCAATCCAGATGGTAGAAGACAACCCTCCCAAGTGACCAAAAGGATCTGGCTGGAGGTCACGGAGGAGGTCAGCAGCCGCGGCGTTGTAAGGCAGACATGGATCCAGTGCTGCAAGCACCTCAATGATTTGCTTCACTCTGCCTGGGTAAGGGGCATTGCTCATCTAATGGTTAATGTGTCAAGGGAGGGTATATGTGTACTCATGATGCAATGTGGAAGCCCTGTATGATCATTGCTTGGTTGCTGCCTTGCATTGGGACACAAGATGGGCAAGTCTGAGATGAACAGTGATGCAGAAGGGTTCAAGTCGGGCTCAGCACTGGCACAGCAGTGAAATGCAACATCAACCCCTTTGGGTGACCTCATGATATGCCAACGAATATGTTTAAACTAAGTATTTTTGTTTAATTAGGAAAAGAGGGCACACAATGCCCGAGAGAGGTGGTGGTGTGGCCAGTCAGGCATACCTGAGTAGAATGGAGGAGGATGCTTTGACAATAGCAGGGGAGGAAGGAGGACGTGCCGTTGCAGATGGCGAGGCTAGTGGACCTGGCCATGAGAGAGTGATCCAGAATGTGGTGTAAGAGTGTATGTTGGGGGGGGTGGGGGAGTGGTGGTGGGCCAATGGTGTGGTGATTGTCTAAGGAACTGAATTGTGCCTTCCAATGTTAAATCTCACAGATGTGACCTAATGGAGTCAAAAACTTATGCTTAGGTCTGGATTGCTGACCAGACTGATGAATATGATTTTCCCAAGAGGTGAAACACAGCATGGGCCAGGAAGAGTCTCCGTTGCCTGACCATCCACCTCTGAGGTGGAGGAGGGCACCTCAGAGTGTGCACCGTCAATTCCTAGCAACGCACCAAGTACCAGCACAGATACTTACACCACGGTAGGGATTAGCATGACTGGGGCAGTCGAATTCAGATACAAGTGTGAGCACAGCACAGTTGCCGGGCCAGCCACCAGAGCCAGAATGGGCCGATGCCTCAGACACTCGGAGGAGAGTGGGATGCCAGGCCAGTGCAGAGCCGCAAGCTGATGACGTGCCTCAGAACATCCATTCGGCGGGAGATGTTGCGGGTGCAGCAAGCGGTGCATGGCAATCTGGCGGAGTTGCCTGAGACGCTGTGCGCTGTGAGATATCCATCCAGAGTATGAGTTCAGCAAACTATCAGGCATTTGAACATCTGGCTTCCTCCATTGAAAGACTGGCTGCAGTGGAGGGGCCAGTTCTAGATGCAATTCGTGACCTCAGAGCGAGTGTGGCCTCCCTGGACCAGAGCACCAGAGAGCAGAATCGGATGTGCTGACAGGTTGAGGCTGTTCGTCCTTCTGTCACCATTGACGACCAGCTGAGCCTCAGGGGGGCACAGGCAGCAGATTGCATATGGGAGCTCCTCTCGGTGCCTCTGAATCCTGCAGCTCCTTGCCCCCTCTGCCAGGGACATGTGAACCACGAAATCCCAGGGTGTTAGAGGGTGCTCATGATATTTATCACGAGAACCCTGAGATGCTGCAGTCCTCAGGGCTGTGAACAGGCAGAGGGTGTCTGCCAAAGTCATCACAAACAGGGCAGCAACCAGACAAGCCACCTGCCTCGGCGTCTGGTGGTGCAGGATTGTCCACCTGTATGAGCACTCAGACAAAATAAGAAATCATTTTTACATCACTACTGGTTCACTGGGTTACTTGCAAGTTATTTATTTGATTTGTATAAGAAAAAATTGTAATTTTGTCTTGACTATTTGACATGTCATTCCTGAAGTCACATCAACTTCGTTGCTCAACACACGAGTAGTTTTAAATGTGAGGTCACACACTTGGGTTGGATTCCTCATGTTGTGAAGGAGTGCATCATCACATTATCTCCCCCTGAAGGTGAGTGAATTTGCCTTCAGATCCTCACAATGACTCATCCCATACGGCGATATCAATTTTGTGAAAATTTACATCCTCAATGGAAACGCCTGCCTAATAGAGACTCCCTGGTCTCTCTAGCACTTCGAGCCAAATTACATTCAGCTTCCTCTCCCTAATCACGTGACTGATGCCCAGCTTCCTCATCAGAAACTCCATCATCTGATGACGCATTGCGCTGACATTGATCATCCTCCAAAGCCTCTCCATTTTCAATCACCAGGTTATGCAAGGCACAGCAGACGACAGTGTTTCTTGACACCCTTGATGGTGCGTACAGCAGTGATCCACCAGAGCAGTCAAGACCCCTAAATCTCATCTTTAGTAGGGCTATAGTTTGTTCAATTGTCACTCCCTGGTGGTTGCATGGCTCTCATTGTATCGTTCCTCCGCATGACCCCTTGGGTTCTTTACTGGTGTCATGAGTCATGTCTTCAGAGGATGACCCCTGTCGCCAAGTATCCAACCTTCCATTTTGTCAGGAGGGCTGAAAAGTGCAGGCACCTGGGAGTTTCGGAGAATGAAAGCATCATGACAATTACCAGGGTAACGTGCACACACCTGAATGATTCTCTTCCGATGATCGCAGATGAGCTGAACGTTCATTGAATGGAATCCCTTGCGGTTCATGAATGCCCCCGACTGACCTGCTGGTGCTGTAAGGGCCACATGAGTACAGTCTATCACGCCCTGCACCATTGGAAACCCAGAGATAGTGATGATGCCTCTGGCTCTCTCAGCTTGACGAGTGATGTCTGTCTTGAATGTGATGAAATGGTTAGCACGTTGAAACAATGCATCAGTCACAACCTTTATGCAGTGGTGCGCTGCTGCTTGTGAGACACTGCACAAGTCTGCCACCGAGGCTCGGAACAAGCCACACACATTGAAGTTAAGAGCTATGGTAACCTTTAGAGCGACCTGCATTGGCTGGCTACTGATACAGTTTGAGGCAACATCCACTGCCAGCATCTCACAAAGATGTGAGTCTCCCGTGACAGCCGTAGTCGTCTTCTGCACTGGCGTTCTGACAGCTGCAGGTAGCACAGATGCAGTCGGTACGTCCTTCCTGCTGGGTAGGCACACCTCCTGACGTGTTCGCTCCCAGGTGACTCTGCCACCTGCTGTCTCTCACAGTACGAGGATGCACTGGGCCAGCTGGTTGCACGTTCCCCTGCCCATTTGTCCTTCTGTCCCATATTGGGGCAGAGTCCTCCTCATCTGATCCACCTCCAGACAACAATTCCCATTGTTGTACAGCAGACCAGATGCAGTGACCACAAGTATTAGCTTCCAGCTGTTCGGACTGGCTCATGAAAGCCTCTTCATTTCACCCGATAACTCAGAGCAAATGGGGCCCCGAGCATCAGTGAATAACATTCAGATGAACCCTTCTGCACAAGCTGCAAGTAACCACCCCTTGTTAGGCCACACAAATAACATCAGAATTAATAGAGCAAAAATAAAATTTGTACCTCCAACTTCCTCATCAATCGATGCCCCACGGCCTGATTTACGGCCGTAAAGTCAGACGGCACACGTTAAATTGCTGTCAGTTGCTTTTTCAAGTACCTTTGAGCTTTCAGTTGCTTGTAGTCGGGCAGCGAGCACAGACTCTATCTTGCCCAACTTCCTATGTTGGTTAAATTGGGCCAATATGTCTGAGGAATCTTTTTGTGTACCCCATCCGTCTCAGTGCGGTGAAAAGGGTAGTGACCGCTTTGTTGAAATCTCCTATCTCTATCTTTCTCTCTGTCTTTCCATCTGTATTTCCCTCCCTGTCACTCCCTCTCACTCGTTCCATCTCTGCCTCTCTCCCTGTCCCTCCATCTGTCTTCCCACACCCCACCCATCACTCCATCTCTCTCCTTCTATCTCTGTCTCTATCTCTCTATCCCTCCATCTGTGCTTCCCTCCCTGTCACTCCATTTCTCTCCCTGTCTCTCTCTCTGTCCCTCCATCTGTCTTACCCTCCCTGACACTCCCTCTCTCTCCTTCTCTCTGTCGCTCCCGCTCTCCCCTTCCATCTCTGCCTCTCTCTATCTCTGTCTCTCCATCTGTCTTTCCCTCTCTGTCTCTCCCACTCTCTCCTTCCATCTCTGTCTCTCTCTCTCTGTCTTTCCATATGTCTTTCCCTTCCTGTCACTCCCTCTCTCTCCTTCCATCTCTGCCTCTCTCTCTCTGTCCCTCCAACTGCCTTTCCCTCTGTGTCTCACCCACACTCTCCTTCTCTCTCTGTCTCTGCCTCTCTCTCTGTCTCTCTGCCTCTCTCTCTCTGTCCCTCCATCTGCCTTTCCCTCCCAGTCACTCCATCTCACTCGTTCCAGCTCTGCCTCTCTCCCTGTCCCTCCATCTGTCTTCCCACACCCCACCCATCACTCCATCTCTCTCCTTCTATCTCTGTCTCTATCTCTCTATCCCTCCATCTGTCCTTCCCTCCCTTTCACTCAATTTCTCTCCCTGTCTCTCTCTCTCTGCCCCTCCATCTGTCTTTCCCTCCCTGACACTCCCTCTCTCTCCTTCTCTCTCTGTCTCTCTCTGTCCCTCCATCTGTCTTTCCCTCTCTGTCTCTCCCGCTCTCTCCCCCTCTCTGACGCTCCCGCTCTCCCCTTCCATCTCTGCCTCTCTCTCTGTCTCTCCATCTGTCTTTCCCTCTCTGTCTCTCCCGCTCTCTCCGTCCATCTCTGCCTCTCTCTCTCTCTGCCCATCCATCTGTCTTTACCTCTCTGTCTCTCCCTCTCTCTCCATCTATCTCTGTCTCTCTCTCTCTGTCTTTCCATATGTCTTTCCCTTCCTGTCACTCCCTCTCTCTCCTTCCATCTCTGCCTCTCTCTCTCTCTGTCCCTCCAACTGCCTTTCCCTCTGTGTCTCACCCACACTCTCCTTCTCTCTCTGTCTCTGCCTCTCTCTCTGTCTCTCTGCCTCTCTCTCTCTGTCCCTCCATCTGCCTTTCCCTCCCAGTCACTCCTTCTCTCTCCTTCTATCTCTTTCTCTCTCTCTGTCCCTCCATCTGTCTTTCCCTCTCTGTTGCTCCCTCGCTCTCCTTCTATCTCTGTCTCTCTCTCTGTTCCAACATTTGTCTTTCCCTCTCTGTCACTCCCACTCTCCTTCTCTCTGTCTCTCCCTCTCCCTCCTTCACTTTCTCGCCGTCCCTCCATCAGTCTTTCCCCCCATGTCACTCCCTCTCGCTCCTTCTATCTCAGTCTCTCTCTCTGTCCCTCCATCTGTCTTTCCTTGCTGTCACTCCCTCTCTCTCCTTCTATCTCTGACCCTCTCTCTATCTCTCCATCTGTCCTTCCGTCCCTGTCTCTCCCTCTCTCTCCTTCTCTCTCCTTCTATCTCTATCTCTCCATCTGTCTGTCCCTCTCTGTCACTCCCTCTCTCTCCTTCCATCTCTGCCTCTCTCTCTGTCTTTCCCTCCCTGTCACTCCCTCTCTCTCCTTCCATCTCTGCCTCTCTCTCTGTCTTTCCCTCCCTGTCACTCCCACTCTCTCCTTCTATCACTGACCCTCTCTCTCTTCTCTCCATCTGCCCTTCCCTCCCTGTCTCTCCATCTCCCTCCTTTTATCTCTATCTCTCCATCTGTCTGTCCCTCTCTGTCTCTCCATCTCTCTCCTTCTCTCTCTGTCTCTCACTTTGTCCCTCCGTCTGTCTTTCCCTCCCTGTCACTCCCTCTCTCTCCTTCTATCTCTGTCTTTCTCTCTGTCTCTCCATCTGTCTTTCCCTCCCCATCACTCCCTCTCTCTCCTTCCATCTCTGCCTCTCTCTCTGTCTTTCCCTCCCTGTCACTCCCTCTCTCTCCTTCTATCTCTGCCTCTCTCTCTTTCTCTGTCTCTCCAACTGCCTTTCCCTCTCTGTTTCTCCCAATCTCTCCTTCTCTCTCTGTCTCTGCGTCTCTCTCTCTGTCTCTCTCTCTGTACCTCCATCTGTCTTTCCCTCTCTCTCTCAACCTCTCTCTCCTCTCTCTGTCTCTCTCTGTCCCTCCATCTGTCTTTCCCTCCCAGTCTCTCCCTCTCTCTCCTTCTATCACTGTCTCTCTCTCTCTGTCTTTCCATCTGTCTTTCCCTTCCTGACATCTCCTCTCCCTCCTTCCATGTCTGCCTCTCTCTCTTTCTCTCTGTCTCTCCAACTGCCTTTCCCTCTCTGTCTCTCCCAATCTCTCCTTCTCTCTCTGTCTCTGCCTCTCTCTCTGTCCCTCCATCTGTCTTTCCCTCTCTGTCTCTCCCTCTCTCTCCTTCTATCTCTGTCTCTCTATCTCTATCTCTCCATCTCTCTTTCCCTCCCAGTCACTCCCTCTCACTCTTTCAATCTCTGTCTCTCCCTCTCTCTCCTTCTCTCTCTGTCTCTCTCTCTGTCCGTCCATCTGTCTTTCCCTCCCTGTCACTCCCTCTGTCTCCTTCCATCTCTGCCTCTCTCTCTGTCTCTCCATCTGTCTTTCCCTCTCTGTCTCTCCCTCTCTCTCCTTCTACCACTGTCTCTCTCTCTCTGTCTTTCCATCTGTCATTCCCTCCCTGTCACTCCCTCTCTCTCCTTCCATCTCTGCCCCTCTGTCTCTCTCTGTCTCCAACAGCCTATGCCTCTCTGTCTCTCCCTATCTCTCCTTCTCTCTCTGTCTCTGCCTCTCTCTCTGTCTCTCTCTCTGTCCCTCCATCTGTCTTTCCCTCTCTGTCTCTCTCTCTCTATCTCTCCATCTCTCTTTCCCTCCCAGTCACTCCCTCTCTTTCCTTTAATCTCTGTCTCTCCCTCTCTCTCCTCCTATCACTGTCTCTCCATCTGTCTTTCCCTCCCCATCACTCCCTCTCTCTACTTCCATCTCTGCCTCTCTCTCTGTCCCTCCATCTGTCTTTCCCTCTCTGTCTCTCCCTCTCTCTCCTTCTTTCACTGTCTCTCTCTGTCTTTCCATCTGTCTTTCCCTCTCTGTCTCTCCCTCTCTCTCCTTCCATCTCTGCCTCTCTCTCTCTGTCCCTCCATCTGCCTTTCCCTCTCTGTCTCTCCCAATCTCTCCTTCTCTCTCTGTCTCTGCCTATCTGTCTAATATATTCTAATGACTTGGACTTGTGTTTACAGGGCATAACTTCAATGTTTGCCAATGTTTGTGTCATCTGCAATGTAATAAAAGGGAAGGGACTAGTAGCAGACTTCAGGAGGATAGAGGCAGTCTGGTGAAATGGAACACACAAGAACAAATGAATTAGGAGCAGGAGTAGGCCATTCGGCCCCTCGAGCCTGCTCTGCCATTCAATTGTTGATCTGATTGTGAACTCAACTCCACTTTCCTGTCTGTGTCCCATAACCCTTGATTCACTAACTGATCAAAAATCTATCGAACTCAGCCTTGAATATATTCAATGATCCAGCCTCCACTGCTCTCTGGGGAAGAGAATTACACAGACTGACCCCCCTCTGTGACAGACACAGGGCAGGTTAACTTCAATGCTGAGAAATGTGAAGTGATGCATTTTGGAAGGAAGACTGAGTGATATAAACTAAATGGTACAATGTTAGAATGGGTGACAGGACAGAGAGATCTGGGATTTCATCAATGTTTACCTGTTCTACCCAAAAGCTCAATTTGGGGCTTGGAATCTGTGAGTTGAATTTAGCTTCATCCTGAAAAGTGTTGGCAAACGTGTTGGGAAATGTGTCAAAAGCTGTTTCCATTCAGACATTCCTGCATTGTGGAAGTGTGAGCTATCTTTGCAGAGACAGGAAATAGAGTTGTTTGAATGGACCTGCAGGTTTTGGTTGATGCAATAAGGTGAGAATTTGAATTGTGTCCCTTCCAGATACACAGAATTGAAGGTATTTACAGAACACCACATGAAGTAGTTTACCAATGTCTGACAAACTTCAAAGACTTCAAACACATGGAAGAAGAGGAGAAGGGAACAATATACAAAACCTCAGTCAGTCAGACAACAGCAGGAGGAAAATGAATCTCTTTTTATGGGTTTTAATTTGAAGGCCTGAGCTGATGATTGAAAAAGCAGGAGTTCAAATCCCACGCTGGGCTGTTGTGAATTTGAATTTTGTTTTTTCTCAAAATAAACATAAATCTGGAATTAAAAAGCCTCTGGGATGGAATGATTCACTCCTGTCTACTAGTGCAAAGCCCGTGTGTGTCTCAGTTTTGCTGTATTTATTAACGATTTATATATGAAGGCAGAGAGAGGGCTGTAGAGAGGGACAAAGTTGGAGAGAGAGAGATTGTTGAGGTGGATGAAAAGGATAATGTAAGATATATTAATTTGATGTAATCCTTCACTGCTGTGTACACAAACATATAAGAGATAGATATGGAGAGAAAACATCGGGAGAGGGACAAATGTAGATGAAGTTGGGCCCCAGGTGGACACTTTTGATGATCTACAAGGAATAGCCTCCATTTTAAACATTCAGCAAGCTATTCCACTGTGGGAGCCATCACACCCTCATGCTATTGGTTGTGAAAATTTCATGCTGGCTTATTGGTTAATTTTTAAACTTGTGATTGATAGATTCTTGTTAACAAAAGTATGAAGAGATAAGGGGCAAAGGCAGGAGAGATGGTGTAAGTTAGATCACAGATCAGCCATTGAATGCCGGAGCAAGCTTGTGGGGTTAAATTGCATCTTCCTCTTAAAATATCCCCTGTGAAGTATCCTTCTTTCTCTCTCAGTCACCCTGTCAGTCTGTGTCTCTCTGTCTTTCTCTTTCTGTCTCTCTCTCTGTGTCTGTTTCGGACAGTGCAGAGTCAGATTCACTCTGTATCCACTCCATGATGTTCCTGCCCTCGGAGTGTGTGATGGGGCAGCGTAGAGGGAAATTTACTCTGCGTCAAACCCAACATTGTGCTTAGCTTGGTAATGTTTAATGGGACAGTGTAGCTGGAGATTTACTCTGTATCCCTGGAATTTTGAAGGCTCAGGTGTGATTTGATGATTGTTTTCAAGGTAATAAGGGAAACTGATGGGGTGGACAGAGAGTAACAATTCCCACTGGCTGCAGAGTCTAGAACATGGGGGCATAGTCTAAAAATATAAACCTAGTCTAAAACCCATTCAGGAGTGAAAAGAAGAAACACTTCAACACACCAGGTGTGGTATCAGTTTGGAACTCTCTTCCACAAACAGCAATTGATGCTGAGACACTTGTTAATTTTTAAATCTGAGTTTGATAGATTTTTGTTAACCAAAGGTATTAAGGGGCAAAGATAGGTACATGGAGTTCGATCACAGATCAGCCATGAGCTCATAGAATGACAGAGGAGGGTTGAGGGGCCAAATGGCCTCCTCCTCTTCCTCTGTCCAACGACCAATATCCTGCTATCACTCTCTGTGTCTCGGTCTATGTCTCCCTTTTTGTCTCTCTTTCTGTCTGCCTCTCTCTCCTCTCTCAAAACCTCTGTGGAAAGCTACAAACTTCAGTCAGCCATTTTAGGTTTGCTCACGGTGGCCATTTTCTGTCACCACAACAATGGGACATTTATTTCTGAGACTGACTCCTCACTAGTGTACTGTTAGTGCTTTAAACGTGACAGAGACACAGACATGGAGACACTGAGACACACATTACCAGACAGGAGTGAATCATTCCCTTGTCCCCATTGTGTACTGTATGTGTACAGGAGCTGACACTGTATTAAATTCATTCCCGGGATCTGGGCATCACTGACAGGACCAGAATTTATTGCCTAATTTCCCTGAGAAGGTGGTGATGTGTTGCTCCCCTCATCGACTCTCCTAGTTACCCCCACAAAAAGATCACTCAAGCTAGTCTGACACGATCTTCACTTAACAAATCCTTGCTGACTGTACTGAATTAATCTGCACCTTTCTAAATGGCCATTACTACTGTTTATCAGAATTTATCCCAATCATTTGCCCTCCACTGAGGTTCGGCTGAGTGGCCTGTAATTACCCAGTCTATCCCTTTCTCCCTTTTTAATCAATGGTACAACGTCAGCAGTCGTCCAGTCTTTTCCTTCTTTAATGTCTCCATCTCTCTCACACTCCCTTCTTTCTCTCTCTCTCTCCCTCCCTCTCTGTTTCTCTCTCTCTCTGTCTCCACCTCTCCATCTCTTTCTGCCTCTCCATCTCTCTCTCTTTTGCTCTCTCTCTGAGTCTCTCTCTCTCTCTCTGACTCTCTGTCTATGCCTCTGTCTTCTTCTTTTACTCTGTTTCTCCCGATCTCTCTTTCTCTACGTCTGTCCATGACTCCGTTTGTCTCTCTCTATCACCATCTCTGCCTCTCTGACTCTCTCTCTTTGTCTCTCTGTCTCTCTGTCTCTTTGTCTCTCTCTCTCTCCCTCTCTGTCTATCTCTCTCCCTCTATATCTCTCTCTCTCCCCCTCTCTCTGTTTCCCTATGTTGCAGTCTGTCCCGATCCATCTGTCTCTCTCTCTGTCTCTGTCTCTTCTCTCTGTCTCTCTCCCCTCTCTCTATCTCTTTTGCTCTCTCTTTGTAGTACCCCACTAGTCACAGTCTGCCAACCTGACAATGACCCATTTATTCCTACCCTCTGTTTCCTGTCCATTAACCAGTTCTCAATCCATGCCAGTATATTGCCCCCAATCCCATGTGCTCTAATTTTGATTCATAGCCTCTTGTGTGGGACCTTATCAAAAGCTTTCTGAAAATCTATATCTACCGCATCCACCGGTCCCCCTTATCTATTCCGCTATTTTCATCCTCAAAAAACTCCACCAGGTTTGTTAAAGATGATTTCCCTTTCATATATCCATGTTTGCTCTGCCCAATCCTACCATTATTTTCTCAGTGTCCGGTAATCACATCCTTTATTACAGATTCAAGCATTTTCCCTATGACTGATGTTAGACGAACAGGTCGAAAGTTCCCCATTTTCTCTCTCCTTCCTTTTGTAAATAGTGGGGTTACATTTGCTACCTTCTAATCTGCAGGAACCATTCCAGAGTCTATCAAATTTTGAAAGATGACCACCAATGCATCAACTATCTCTACAGCCACCTCTTTCAACACTCTGGGATGTAGATCATCAGGTCCAGGGGATTTATTTACTTTAAGACACATTCATTAGTCTAGTACTGTTTTTTCACTAATATTTATATCTTGCAGTTCCTCGTTTACACTCGTTCCTTGATTCTCCATTATTTCTGTGAGGTTTTTAGTATTTTCCTCTGTGAAGACAGACACAAAGTATTTGTTGAGCTTCTCTACCATTGTCCTGTGATGAGAGGCTGAGTAAATAGGACCTGTATTCTCTGCAGTTTAGAAGAATGAGAGGTGATCTCATTGAAACATATCAGATTCTAAAGGGACTGGATAGGGTGGACACTGAGAGATTATTTCCGCTGGTCGGGAAATGAAAGTCTCCCTTATCCCTTCCTAACCAGCTTATCCACCTGTCCTGTCAGCCTCAGGAATCAGTGAGCATTCACTCCAAGGTCCCGCTGTTCACAGACACAGAGATAATGTTGGAGACAGTCATGTTGTTGGTTAGATCAAAAGTGCAAATGACAAATGTTATCATAGTTTGATGTAATCCTGTGTGCACAGAGGTACAAGAAATAGGTGTAGAGTGTGAAACACCAGGAGAGAGGGAGGAATATAGATGGAGAGAGGGTAACAGTGAGAAAGGGAGAGATATGCATGGAGAGAGAAGTGGAGAGCTACTCTTACTGGTAATCTCTCTCCATCTCCGTCTTCCCCTCTCTCTTACTCACTGAATCACGAGTTCCCCTTTCTGCTACTCTCTCCACGTTTATCTCTCTCCTCTTCTCTCTCTCTACCTCCGTCTGCACCCTCTCAATCCCAGTCACTCGCTGTGTTATACCTTCAACGATGCTGCACACAGCTTTGTGGGAACATTGACTGGCACTCTCCATCCCAATCTCCCTCTGTCTGTATCTCTCTCTCTCTCTCTCTCTGTCTCTCCCTCTCTCTCTGTCTCTCTCAGTTGCTGGAAATCTGGAAACCATCGAGCTGAAAGGCTGATTCTGTTTCTCTCTCCACAGATGCTGCCTGGTCTGTAAATGGAACTGAACACTGTGTAATCATCAGTAAACATCCCCACTTCTGACCTTACGATGGAGGGCAGGTCATTGAGGAAGCAGCTGAAGATGGTTGGGCCTGGGACACTACCCTGAAGAACTCCTGCAGTGATGTCCTGGGACTGAGATGATTGACCTCCAATGACCACAACCATCTTCCTTTGTGCTCGGTATGATTCCAGCCAGTGGTGAGTTTTCCCCCTGATTCGCACGGACTTCAACTCTACTCAGGCTCGATGATGCCACACTCAGTCAAATGCTGCCTTGAGTTTAAGGGCAGTTACTCTCACATCACTTTCTGATCTATTGGATCATATGAGATGTATCAGGGCCAGAGAATAGCAGACAAGAGAGAATGATTCTGTTTTACCTGCTGTGTTATCATCTTCACAGCCTGGTACAGGAATGTGCACGACAGATTAACATGTCCCATTAAACGCTCCCAGAGCAGGTTCACCATGCATTAGATAGAGTACAGTTCCTTCCACCCTCTCTCCCACTCTCTCTCCCTCACTCTCTCTATCTCCTGTCCGTCTGTCCTGTGAAACATCGGGAGAGAGGGAGAAATACAGATGGAGAGAGAAAACAGAGTAACAGGGAAAAGGAGTGATAAGCATGAAGAGAGTGCTGGAGATTTACTCTTGCGGGTAATCTCTCCATCTCGATCTCTCCTTCCCCTGTCTTTTACTCTCTCAAGCCCTATCTCACCTCTCTGTTCCCCTTCATCCCTGTTACAAACACTGGACTTTGTCTTTCTCCCATCTTCCCTCTTCATCTCTCTTTCTCCCTCTGTTACCCTCTGAATCCCAGTCCCTCCCTCTCTGTTACCCACTGAATCCCAGTCTCTCCCTCTCTGTTACCCACTGAATCCCAGTCTCTCCCTCTCTGTTACCCACTGAATCCCAGTCTCTCCCTTTCTGTTACCCTCTGAATCCCCGTCTCTCCCTCTCTGTTACTTAACCGGAGCGTTATAAATGTTCAGTATAACCTCCCTGCTTTTGTACTGACTGTATACAGTGTACATTGTGGTACAGGGGTATTCCCCAGGGGTTTGGATTAGGATCACTGATCTTTTTAATATATATTAATGACTTGGCCTTGGGTTTACAGGGCATAACTTCAACATTGTGCCATTTGCAATGTAATAAACAGGGAAGGGAATAGTAGTAGACTTCAGGAGGATAGACGCAGTCTGGTGAAATGGTCAGACACATGGCAGGTTAACTTAAAGGCTGAGAAATATAAAATGATTCATTTTGGAAGGAAGGCTGAGGAGAAGTGATATAAACGAAATGGTACAATGTTAAAATGGGTGCAGGGACAGAGAGATCTGGGATTTCATTTGTGTCCCTTTTTTTGTCTTGAAGATTCAATTTGGGGCTTGCAATCTTATCAGTTGAATCCTGCTTCATCCGGAAAAGTGTTAGCAAACGTGTTGGGAAATGTGTCAAAAGCTGTTTCCATTCAGACATTCCTGCATTGTGGAAGTGTGAGCTGTCTTTGCAGAGACAGGAAATAGGGGTGTCTGAATGGACCTGCAGGTTTTAGTTGATGCAATAAGGTGAGAATTTGAATTGTGTCCCTTGCAGATACACAGAATTGAAGGTATTTACAGAACACCACATGAAGTTGTTTACCAATGTCTAATAAACTTCAAAGACTTCAGACACATGGAAGAAGAGGAGAAGGGAACAATATGCAAAACCTGAGACAGTTAGACAACAGCAGTAGGAAAATGAATCTCTTTTCATGGGTTTAATTTGAAGGCCTGAGCTGATGATTGAAAAAGCAGGAGTTCAAATCCCACACTAGGCTGTTATGAATTTGAATTCTGTTTTTTTTAAAAAACGAAATCTTCAATTAAAAAACCTCTAGGATGGAATGATTCACTCCTACCTACCAGTGCAAAGCCCGTGTGTGTCTCTGTTTTGCTGTATTTATTAACATTTTAAGATGATGGGGTAGAATGCAACATACCCAAGTTTACCAATGACACAAAAATAGGCAGCATTGTAAGCAGTGTAGCTGGAAGCATCAAATTACAAAGAGATATTAATATCTTAAATAAATGGT
Organism: Heterodontus francisci; assembly: GCF_036365525.1. Classification (NCBI taxonomy): domain Eukaryota; kingdom Metazoa; phylum Chordata; class Chondrichthyes; order Heterodontiformes; family Heterodontidae; genus Heterodontus; species Heterodontus francisci. The sequence continues at coordinate 73,163 of NW_027140333.1, forward strand.
CAAAACTGTGGTAGTTAGATTTCAATGTCAGCAAAAAAAGACTAGAACAGAGTACTTTATAAATGGTGTAAAGCTGGAAACACTGGAGGTCTAAAGAGTCTTGGGGGGGTCCATGTCCATTTGAGTGCAGTGCAGATTTACCAGAATGATAACTGGACTCCAAGGGTTAAATTACGAGGTGATATTACACAAACTGGGGATTTATTCCCTGGAATTTAGGAGGATCAAGGTGATTTGATCAAAGTTGTTGAGATATTAAGGGGAACTGATGGGGTAGTTTGGGAGAAGCTATTTCTGCAGCTTGGGAACATAGGAACAGGAGTAGGCCATTCAGCCCATCGAGCCTGCTCCGCCATTCAATACTATCATGGCTGATCATCCACTTCAATGTCTCTTTCCCACACTATCCCCATCTCCCTTTATGTCATTTGTATTTAGAAATCTGTCAATCTCTGCTTTAAACATACTCAATGACTGAGCTTCCACAGCCCTCTGGGATAGAGAATTCCTAAGATTCACAACCCTCTGAGTAGAGAAATTTCTCCTCATCTCTGTCCCAAGTGGCTTCCCCCTTATTTTGAAAATGTGTCCCCTGGTTCTAGACTCCTCAACCAGGAGAAACATCTTACCTACATCTACCCTGTTTATCCCTTTAAGTATGTTGTATGTTTCAATGAGATCACCTCTCATTCTTCTAAACTCCAATGTGCACAGTCCGAACCTGTTCAACCATTCCTCAGAAGACAACGCCTTCATCCCAGGAATCAACCGAGTGAACCTTCTCTGAACTGATCCCAATGCATCCAGGCCTGACCATTTAATCTACTTTCAAAGTTGCTAAACACCTTAATATTTCCCGCTCACTCTGTTTATCCCATCCAATATTTCACACTTCTCTTCAACTACAATGTCTACATCGTTCCCCCACTTTTGCGAAGACAGACACAAAGTATTCATTAAGAACCATGCCCACATCTCCCACCTCCAGACACACATTCGATTGGGATCATCCTCACTCTTTGCATCTCATTCAAGTTTGATACCCGGGAGTGAGTTACAGACTGGAATCTAATCGAGGGCTTCGGGTGGTTTATATATAGAATAACAGATACCCAGGAGTGAGTTACAGACTGGAATCTAATCGAGGGGTTCGGGTGGTTTATATATAGAATAACAGATACCCGGGAGTGAGTTACAGACTGGAATCTAATCGAGGGGTTCTGGGGGTTTATATATAGAATAACAGATACCCGAGTGTGAGTTACAGACTGGAATCTAATCGAGGGGTTCGGGGGGTTTATATATAGAATAACAGATACCCGGGAGTGAGTTACAGACTGGAATCTAATCGAGGGGTTCGGGGGGTTTATATATAGAATAACAGATACCCAGGAGTGAGTTACAGACTGGAATGTGATCGAGGGGTTTTGGGGGGTTTATATATAGAATAACTGATACCCGGGAGTGAGTTACAGACTGGAATCTAATCGAGGGGTTCGGGTGGTTTATATATAGAATAACAGATACCCGGGAGTGAGTTACAGACTGGAATCTAATAGAGGGGTTCTGGGGGTTTATATATAGAATAACAGATACCCGGGAGTGAGTTACAGACTGCAATCTAATCGAGGGGTTCGGGTGGTTTATATATAGAATAACAGATACCCGGGAGTGAGTTACAGAATGAAATCTAATCGAGGGGTTCGGGGGCGGTTTATATATAGAATAACAGATACCCGGGAGTGAGTTACAGACTGGAATCTAATCGAGGGGTTCGGGGGGTTTATATATAGAATAACAGATACCCGGGAGTGAGTTACAGACTGCAATCTAATCGAGGGGTTCGGGTGGTTTATATATAGAATAACAGATACCCGGGAGTGAGTTACAGAATGAAATCTAATCGAGGGGTTCGGGGGCGGTTTATATATAGAATAACAGATACCCAGGAGTGAGTTACAGACTGGAATCTAATCGAGGGGTTCTGGGGGTTTATATATAGAATAACAGATACCCGGGAGTGATTTACAGACTGGAATCTAATCGAGGGGTTCTGGGGGTTTATATATAGAATAACAGATACCCGGGAGTGAGTTACAGACTGGAATCTAATCGAGGGGTTCGGGGTGGTTTATATATAGAATAACAGATACCCGGGAGTGAGTTACAGACTGGAATCTAATCGAGGGGTTCTGGGGGTTTATATATAGAATAACAGATACCCGGGAGTGAGTTACAGACTGGAATCTAATCGAGGGGTTCTGGGGGTTTATATATAGAATAACAGATACCCGGGAGTGAGTTACAGACTGGAATCTAATCGAGGGGTTCTGGGGGTTTATATATAGAATAACAGATACCCGGGAGTGAGTTACAGACTGGAATCTAATCGAGGGGTTCGGGTGGTTTATATATAGAATAACAGATACCCGGGAGTGAGTTACAGACTGGAATCTATTCGAGGGGTTCGGGGGGATTATATATAGAATAACAGATACCCGGGAGTGATTTACAGACTGGAATCTAATCGAGGGGTTCGGGGGGTTTATATATAGAATAACAGATACCCGGGAGTGAGTTACAGACTGGAATCTATTCGAGGGGTTCGGGGGGTTTATATATAGAACAACAGATACCCAGGAGTGAGTTACAGACTGGAATCTAATCGAGGGGTTCTGGGGGTTTATATATAGAATAACAGATACCCGGGAGTGATTTACAGACTGGAATCTGATCGAGGGGTTCGGGAGGTTTATATATAGAATAACAGATACCCGGGAGTGAGTTACAGACTGGAATCTAATCGAGGGGTTCGGATGGTTTATATATAGAATAACAGATACCCGGGAGTGAGTTACAGACTGGAATCTAATCGAGGGGTTCTGGGGGTTTATATATAGAATAACAGATACCAGGGAGTGTGTTACAGACTGGAATCTAATCGAGGGGTTCGGGTGGTTTATATATAGAATAACAGATACCCGGGAGTGAGTTACAGACTGGAATCCAATCGAGGAGTTCGGGGGGTTTATATATAGAATAACAGATACCCGGGAGTGAGTTACAGACTGGAATCTAATCGAGGGGTTCTGGGGGTTTATATATAGAATAACAGATACCCGGGAGTGATTTACAGTCTGGAATCTAATCGAGGGGTTTGGGGGTTTATATATAGAATAACAGATACCCGGGAGTGAGTTACAGACTGGAATCTAATCGAGGGGTTCGGTTGGTTTATATATAGAATGACAGATACCCGGGAGTGAGTTACAGACTGGAATCTAATCGAGGGGTTCGGGGGGTTTATATATAGAATGACAGAGACCCGGGATTGAGTTACAGACTGGAATCTAATCGAGGGGTTCTGGGGGTTTATATATAGAATAACAGATACCCGGGAGTGAGTTACAGACTGGAATCTAATCGAGGGGTTCGGTTGGTTTATATATAGAATGACAGATACCCGGGAGTGAGTTACAGACTGGAATCTAATCGAGGGGTTCTGGGGGTTGAAATATAGAATAACAGATACCCAGGAGTGAGTTACAGACTGGAATCTAATCGAGGGGTTCGGTTGGTTTATATATAGAATGACAGATACCCGGGAGTGAGTTACAGACTGGAATCGAATCGAGGGGTTTGGGGGTTTATATATAGAATAACAGATACCCGGGAGTGAGTTACAGACTGGAATCTAATCGAGGGGTTCGGTTGGTTTATATATAGAATGACAGATACCCGGGAGTGAGTTACAGACTGGAATCTAATCGAGGGGTTCGGGGGGTTTATATATAGAATGACAGAGACCCGGGATTGAGTTACAGACTGGAATCTAATCGAGGGGTTCGGGGGGTTTATATATAGAATGACAGATACCCGGAAGTGAGTTACAGACTGGAATCTAATCGAGGGGTTCGGGGGGTTTATATATAGAATAACAGATACCCGGGAGTGAGTTACAGACTGGAATCTAATCGAGGGGTTCGGGGGGTTTATATATAGAATGACAGATACCCGGGAGTGAGTTACAGACTGGAATCTAATCGAGGGGTTCGGGGGGTTTATATATAGAATGACAGATACCCGGGAGTGAGTTACAGTCTGTAATCTACTCGAGGGGTTCGGAGGGTTTATGTATAGAATGACAGATACCCGGGAGTGAGTTACAGACTGGAATCTAATCGAGGGGTTCGGGGGGTTTATATATAGAATGACAGAGACCCGGGATTGAGTTACAGACTGGAATCTAATCGAGGGGTTCTGGGGGTTTATATATAGAATAACAGATACCCGGGAGTGAGTAACAGAGTGGAATCTAATCGAGGGGTTCGGGTGGTTTATATATAGAATAACAGATACCTGGGAGTGAGTTACAGACTGGAATCTAATCGAGGGGTTCGGGGGGTTTATATATAGAATGACAGAGACCCGGGATTGAGTTACAGACTGGAATCTAATCGAGGGGTTCTGGGGGTTTATATATAGAATAACAGATACCCGGGAGTGAGTTACAGACTGGAATCTAATCGAGGGGTTCGGGGGGTTTATATATAGAATAACAGATACCCGGGAGTGAGTTACAGACTGGAATCTAATCGAGGGGTTCGGGGGGTTTATATATAGAATAACAGATACCCGGGAGTGAGTTACAGACTGGAATCTAATCGAGGGGTTCGGGGGGTTTATATATAGAATGACAGAGACCCGGGATTGAGTTACAGACTGGAATCTAATCGAGGGGTTCGGGGGGTTTATATATAGAATAACAGATACCCGGGAGTGAGTTACAGACTGGAATCTAATCGAGGGGTTCTGGGGGTTGAAATATAGAATAACAGATACCCAGGAGTGAGTTACAGACTGGAATCTAATCGAGGGGTTCGGGTGGTTTATATATAGAATGACAGATACCCGGGAGTGAGTTACAGACTGGAATCTAATCAAGGGGTTCGGGGGGTTTATATATAGAATGACAGATACCCGGGAGTGAGTTACAGACTGGAATCTAATCGAGGGGTTCGGGGGGTTTATATATAGAATAACAGATACCCGGGAGTGAGTTACAGACTGGAATCTAATCGAGGGGTTCTGGGGGTTGAAATATAGAATAACAGATACCCGGGAGTGAGTTACAGACTGGAATCTAATCGAGGGGTTCTGGGGGTTTATATATAGAATAACAGATACCCGGGAGTGAGTTACAGACTGGAATCTAATCGAGGGGTTCTGGGGGTTGAAATATAGAATAACAGATACCCGGGAGTGAGTTACAGACTGGAATCTAATCGAGGGGTTCGGGGGGTTTATATATAGAATAACAGATACCCAGGAGTGAGTTACAGACTGGAATCTAATCGAGGGGTTCGGGTGGTTTATATATAGAATGACAGATACCCGGGAGTGAGTTACAGACTGGAATCTAATCAAGGGGTTCGGGGGGTTTATATATAGAATGACAGATACCCGGGAGTGAGTTACAGACTGGAATCTAATCGAGGGGTTCGGGGGGTTTATATATAGAATGACAGATACCCGGGAGTGAGTTACAGTCTGTAATCTACTCGAGGGGTTCGGAGGGTTTATGTATAGAATGACAGATACCCGGGAGTGAGTTACAGACTGGAATCTAATCGAGGGGTTCGGGGGGTTTATATATAGAATGACAGATACCCGGGAGTGAGTTACAGACTGGAATCTAATCGAGGGGTTCGGGGGGTTTATATATAGAATAACAGATACCCGGGAGTGAGTTACAGACTGGAATCTAATCGAGGGGTTCGGGGGGTTTATATATAGAATGACAGATACCCGGGAGTGAGTTACAGACTGGAATCTAATCGAGGGGTTCTGGGGGTTTATATATAGAATAACAGATACCCAGGAGTGAGTTACAGACTGGAATCTAATCGAGGGGTTCGGGTGGTTTATGTATAGAATGACAGATACCCGGGAGTGAGTTACAGACTGGAATCTAATCGAGGGGTCCGGGGGTTTATATATAGAATAACAGATACCCGGGAGTGAGTTACAGACTGGAATCTAATCGAGGGGTTCGGGGGGTTTATATATAGAATGACAGATACCCGGGAGTGAGTTACAGTCTGTAATCTACTCGAGGGGTTCGGAGGGTTTATGTATAGAATGACAGATACCCGGGAGTGAGTTACAGACTGGAATCTAATCGAGGGGTTCGGGGGGTTTATATATAGAATAACAGATACCCGGGAGTGAGTTACAGACTGGAATCTAATCGAGGGGTTCGGGGGGTTTATATATAGAATGACAGAGACCCGGGATTGAGTTACAGACTGGAATCTAATCGAGGGGTTCTGGGGGTTTATATATAGAATAACAGATACCCGGGAGTGAGTTACAGACTGGAATCTAATCGAGGGGTTCGGGTGGTTTATATATAGAATGACAGATACCCGGGAGTGAGTTACAGACTGGAATCTAATCGAGGGGTTCGGGGGGTTTTTATATAGAATGACAGATACCCGGGAGTGAGTTACAGACTGGAATCTAATCGAGGGGTTCTGGGGGTTTATATATAGAATGACAGATACCCGGGAGTGAGTTACAGACTGGAATCTAATCGAGGGGTTCTGGGGGTTTATATATAGAATAACAGATACCCGGGAGTGAGTTACAGACTGGAATCTAATCGAGGGGTTCTGGGGGTTTATATATAGAATGACAGATACCCGGGAGTGAGTTACAGACTGGAATCTAATCGAGGGGTTCTGGGGGTTTATATATAGAATAACAGATACCCGGGAGTGAGTTACAGACTGGAATCTAATCGAGGGGTTCGGGGGGTTTATATATAGAATAACAGATACCCGGGAGTGAGTTACAGACTGGAATCTAATCGAGGGGTTCGGGGGGTTTATATATAGAATGACAGATACCCGGGAGTGAGTTACAGACTGGAATCTAATCGAGGGGTTCGGGGGGTTTATATATAGAATGACAGATACCCGGGAGTGAGTTACAGTCTGTAATCTACTCGAGGGGTTCGGAGGGTTTATGTATAGAATGACAGATACCCGGGAGTGAGTTACAGACTGGAATCTAATCGAGGGGTTCGGGGGGTTTATATATAGAATGACAGATACCCGGGAGTGAGTTACAGACTGGAATCTAATCGAGGGGTTCGGGGGGTTTATATATAGAATGACAGATACCCGGGAGTGAGTTACAGACTGGAATCTAATCGAGGGGTTCTGGGGGTTTATATATAGAATAACAGATACCCGGGAGTGAGTTACAGACTGGAATCTAATCGAGGGGTTCGGGGGGTTGAAATATAGAATAACAGATACCCAGGAGTGAGTTACAGACTGGAATCTAATCGAGGGGTTCGGTTGGTTTATGTATAGAATGACAGATACCCGGGAGTGAGTTACAGACTGGAATCTAATCGAGGGGTCCGGGGGTTTATATATAGAATAACAGATACCCGGGAGTGAGTTACAGACTGGAATCTAATCGAGGGGTTCGGGGGGTTTATATATAGAATAACAGATACCCGGGAGTGAGTTACAGACTGGAATCTAATCGAGGGGTTCGGGGGGTTTATATATAGAATGACAGATACCCGGGAGTGAGTTACAGACTGGAATCTAATCGAGGGGTTCGGGGGGTTTATATATAGAATGACAGATACCCGGGAGTGAGTTACAGTCTGTAATCTACTCGAGGGGTTCGGAGGGTTTATGTATAGAATGACAGATACCCGGGAGTGAGTTACAGACTGGAATCTAATCGAGGGGTTCGGGGGGTTTATATATAGAATAACAGATACCCGGGAGTGAGTTACAGACTGGAATCTAATCGAGGGGTTCGGGGGGTTTATATATAGAATGACAGAGACCCGGGATTGAGTTACAGACTGGAATCTAATCGAGGGGTTCTGGGGGTTTATATATAGAATAACAGATACCCGGGAGTGAGTTGCAGACTGGAATCTAATCGAGGGGTTCTGGGGGTTGAAATATAGAATAACAGATACCCGGGAGCGAGTTACAGACTGGAATCTAATCGAGGGGTTCGGGTGGTTTATATATAGAATGACAGATACCCGGGAGTGAGTTACAGACTGGAATCTAATCGAGGGGTTCGGGGGGTTTATATATAGAATGACAGATACCCGGGAGTGAGTTACAGACTGGAATCTAATCGAGGGGTTCGGGGGGTTTATATATAGAATGACAGATACCCGGGAGTGAGTTACAGACTGGAATCTAATCGAGGGGTTCTGGGGGTTTATATATAGAATAACAGATACCCGGGAGTGAGTTACAGACTGGAATCTAATCGAGGGGTTCGGGGGGTTTATATATTGAATAACAGATATCCGGGAGTGAGTTACAGACTGGAATCTAATCGAGGGGTTCTGGGGGTTTATATATAGAATAACAGATACCCGGGAGTGAGTTACAGACTGGAATCTAATCGAGGGGTTCGGGGGGTTTATATATAGAATAACAGATACCCGGGAGTGAGTTACAGACTGGAATCTAATCGAGGGGTTCGGGGGGTTTTTTATAGAATGACAGATACCCGGGAGTTAGTTACAGACTGGAATCTAATCGAGGGGTTCGGGGGGTTTATATATAGAATGACAGATACCCGGGAGTGAGTTACAGTCTGTAATCTACTCGAGGGGTTCGGAGGGTTTATGTATAGAATGACAGATACCCGGGAGTGAGTTACAGACTGGAATCTAATCGAGGGGTTCGGGGGGTTTATATATAGAATGACAGATACCCGGGAGTGAGTTACAGACTGGAATCTAATCGAGGGGTTCGGGGGGGTTTATATATAGAATGACAGATATCCGGGTGTGAGTTACAGACTGGAATCTAATCGAGGGGTTTGGGGGGTTTATATATAGAATGACAGATACCCGGGAGTGAGTTACAGTCTGTAATCTACTCGAGGGGTTCGGGTGGTTGATATATAAATAACAGATACCCGGGCGACCTCCTCCTCCCAAGTCCCCGCTCCACCCACCACTGGCACCACCCCAGGGAGCCCGCACGTCACCCTAAGTGTTGATTCCCGCACTGCTCCCACATTCCTGCTCCCGCCGACCAGGAAGAAATCCCCCGCTCTTCGATCCCGGGGCATCACTGCAGTGTTTGATTGATCTGGGTTTTTATTGTACTCGTCTTTGCACTGATCGGTGTTCACTGTGTTTGATTGCTTAAGCCTAGTGTGCTGAAACCAAAACAAAGACGGTGCTGAAATCAAAACAAAGACGGTGCCAAGAAAGTCATTGTCCTGAAATCTTGTAAGTGCTGAGATATTTTAAAGTGTTGTGACCAAACCTGCTGGTTCTTGATTACAAGTTTGATATCTGCATTGCTCTGAGATAAATCAGATGTATAAAAAATCCAGCAAGCCGGTGAAAACAGAGTTTAGTTACTAGTGGTGTACCGCAAGGATCTGTTTTGGAGCCACTGCTGTTTGTCATTTTTATAAATGACCTGGATGAGTGTGTCGAAGGGTGTGTTGGTAAATTTGCGGATGACACGAAGGTCGGTGGAGTTGTGGATAGTGCCGAAGGATGTTGTAGGTTACAGAGGGACATAGATAGGCTGTAGAGCTGGGCTGAGAGATGGCAAATGGAGTTTAATGCGGAAAAGTGCGAGGTGATTCACTTTGGAAGGAGTAACAGGAATGCAGAGTACTGGGCTAATGGGAAGATTCTTGGTAGTGTAGATGAGCAGAGAGATCTTGGTGTCCAGGTACATAAATCCCTGAAAGTTGCCACCCAGGTTAATCGGGCTGTAAGAAGGCATATGGTGTGTTAGCTTTTATTAGTAGAGGGATCGAGTTTCGGAGCCACGAGGTCTTGCTGCAGCTGTACAAAACTCTGGTGCGGCCGCACCTGGAGTATTGCGTGCAGTTCTGGTTACCGCATTATAGGAAGGATGTGGAAGCTTTGGAAAGGGTGCAGAGGAGATTTACTAGGATGTTGCCTGGTATGGAGGGAAGGTCTTATGAGGAAAGGCTGAGGGACTTGAGGTTGTTTTCGTTAGAGAGGAGGAGGAGGAGAGGTGACTTAATAGAGACATATAAGATAATCAGAGGGTTAGATAGGGTGGATAGTGAGAGTCTTTTTCCTCGGATGGTGATGGCAAACACGAGGGGACATAGCTTCAAGTTGAGGGGTGATAGATATCGGACAGATGTTAGAGGTAGTTTCTTTACTCAGAGAGTAGTAGGGACGTGGAACGCCCTGCCTGCAACAGTAGTAGACTCGCCAACTTTAAGGGCATTTAAGTGGTCATTGGATAGACATGTGGATGAAAATGGAATAGTGTAGGTCAGATGGTTTCACAGGTCGGCGCAACATCGAGGGCCGAAGGGCCTGTACTGCGCTGTAATGTTCTATGTTCTATGTGACAGCCACAAACACAACGAGAGAGCAAGACTCAGGAGGTGAAGCCGCGAATTGTGCTTTATTTCGGGATTCAGGCCATTACTCAAAGAGCCAAGGGATAGTTTGAGTGCGGTCTCAGACAGCTTGGGTTAGCTTTCGATCCAACGGATTGCTAGTCGGCTACAAGTAACAACAATCAGACCTGTCATCGCAGAAACCCGGCTCCACTTTGTAACCTGCCGGACAAGCCGTCTTGGTGCATTCTCCGCCATTGTAGTTGCAGAAATTCGTGGTGGATTCTGTAAATGGAGATGACGAGTCAATCGGGTGAAACGTCCAGCAATGAAGAATGGGAGCGTGGAAGGAAGATTGCGTTTTTGTAGCACCTGTCACAACCTCCCAAAGCATTCGCAGCCAATGGAGTGCTTTTTCTCCCCCCCCCCCCCCTCCCCGAAGCCTGCTCACCATTGTTGATGTGGGAATGGCGGCAGCTCACCTGCGCATAGCAAGATCCCACAAGTAGCAAGGAAACTGGAGGCTGAGGTTCCCGGCGTTGCACTGCTTTGGGACGCCCTCGGCCTTCATCACACCGCCACCCACCGACACTGCCCTGACTCACTCTGTGCCAACAGGTAAACCGCCCCAAAGTGAGTTTCCCTGAGACTGAAGCCCACAAATCTCTCTGCTCTGGGCCCAACCCATTCACTCAGGGGTGTGCGGGATCCCAACTGAGGCCCAATGGCGCCCAGCCACTGAACAGCGGCAATGTGATCGCCCTCCTCCAGAACTTAGACCGTGTTCTCACATCCCTCTGCCTGGGAATCCCTCCTCAGAGGGAGATATTAGGGACGGGCGACAAAAAAGCTCGGTTGTAGAGGTTGGTTTTAAGGAGCATCTTAAAGGAGGAGAGAGAGAGAAAGGGAGATGGTGAAGATTTAGGGAGGGAATTCCAGAGCTTTAGGGGCCCAGTCGCGGTCTCCAGTGGTGGAGCGATGGAAATCGGGCGATGCTCAAGAGGCTGGAATTAGAGGACCGCAGAGATCTTGGAGGGTTGCAGGAAGCTGGAGGAGGTTGCAGAGATAGGGAGGTGGGAGACTATGGAAGGATTTGAAAATGACAGAGGGAGGACCTCAACGGTCTGTACTCCCGAGCACTGCTTCCCATCTTGTCCTTACCACACAGTCCACACTCTCACACTTTGCGGTGGTGTTTGGAACACGAGATGTTGAATTCCGCCTCCCCCGCCATGTCGTATCTGGGCCCCTGAGGCATATTACACAATCTGAGTCAATCTGCATTCTCATTCCAGGTCTGTCTGAATCATCACCCAACAGCTGGCATTCATGTGAAACCATCAGGGGACTGCCCGCGGGAACTGGGTCAGATTCAATTCATCAGCCTTTCCCCCGCCTCGACAGTCAGACTGAGATTAAAGCCCGTTTCAATCGAGCTTTCCCCCAGAATGGGCCGCTGGGGGCAGGAGATAGTCTACTCACCCACGGGTTGGAGGTCCGGAGCCAGGAACAGGAGACCAAGAACCAAGAGCAGCGCTTTCATCATCCTGGTGAGGGTTGCTCGGAGTCAGGATCGGTGAGCTGGAGAATCGAGGCTGTGTATGTCGTGACGGAGGGAGAGCTTGGGGAAATTTATACTCAGAGACTCCAGTCCTGGGAAAATATCCTCTGTAAAAGTGAAACAGAATTGGTAGTTTGTTGCAGGCCGCAAGGAGGCAGACATGGGCAGCGCCAGGGCTGTTCTCGTGTGATCATGTGATTGTCAGATTTGCCGATGGTACAAAGAACAGGAGGAAAGCAAGTTGTGAAGCGGACACGGGGAGACTGCGAAGGGGTAGAGTGAGTCTGTCCACTTTGGCAGGAAGAATAGAAAAAGAGACGATTATTGACATGGAGAGAGACCGCACAATGCTGCGGTACAGAGGGATCTGGGTGTCCTTGTACATGAATCGCAAAAACGTTAGCACGTGAGCACAGCAGGTAAGTAGGAAGGCAAGTGCAATGTGGGCCTTTCTTACAAGGAGTTTCAAGGTGGGGAAGTCTTGCTACAACTGTACAGGGTTTCGGTGAAACCACATCTAGAGTACTGGGTACAGTTTTGGTCTCCTTATTTAAGGAGGGATATAATTACATTGGAGGCAGTTCAGAGAAGGTTCACTGGGCTGGATCCTGGGATGAAGGGGTCGTCTTATGAGGAATGGTTGAACAGGTTGGGCCGATACTCATTGGAGTTTCGAAGAATGAGAGGTGATCTTATTGAAACATACAAGATTCTGAGGGACGTTACAGAGCGGACGCTGGGCGGATGTTCCCCTTGTGGGGGAGTCCAGAAATAGGGGGCACCGTTGAAAAATAAAGAGTTTCCCATTTAAGACTGAGCTAAGGAGGATTTTCTTTCTCTCAGTGGGTGGTTAGACTTTAGAATTCTCTTCCCCGGAGAGCAGTGGAGGTTGGGTCATTGAATATATTCAAGGCTAAGTTAGATAGATTTAGGATTGACAAGGGAGTCCAGGGTTATGGGGGGGCAGACAGGAACATGGAGTTAAGACCACAATCAGAGCAGTCATGATCATATTGAATGGCAGAACAGGCTCGATGGGCCGAATGGTCTACACCTGCTCTCATTTGTTAAGTTCTTATGTATGTTTCTATCCAGACAGAATGACAGTCCCAGATCAAGTAATTTTTACCGACTTTACAGGTTCATCGCAATCTCAATGGGGTGAAAACGGATGTGCCCCAGGTAAATGGGAATCAAAAATTGGCAGGCAAAATTGTGACACACCAATCGGCTGTCTTTAAAGAGGAGACAGCTCGGGTACGGTCGAGATACATTCCCACCAGGGGAGGGAGGTGAGACAAACAAAAGCAGAGCCCGCTAGATGACGAAAGAGATAGAGGGTAAAATGGTGCCTGTGACAGGTGTCAGGTAGATAGACATTGTCTGAGGGTCAGTCCTGAGGGAGCTCTGCACTGTCGGAGGGTCAGTACTGAGGGAGCGCCGCACAGTTAGAGGATCAGTACTGAGGGAGTGCCGCACTGTCAGAGGGTCAGTACTGAGAGAGCGCCGCACTGTTGGAGGGTCAGTACTGAGGGAGGGCCACACTGTCGGAAGGTCAGTACTGAGGGAGTGCCGCACTGTCGGAAGGTCAGTACTGAGGCAGTGCGCACTGTCAGAGGGTCAGTACTGAGGGAGTTCCGCACTGTCGGAGGGTCAGTACTGAGGGTGCGCCGCACTGTCAGAGGGTCAGTACTGAGAGAGCGCCGCACTGTTGGAGGGTCAGTACTGAGGGAGGGCCACACTGTCGGAAGGTCAGTACTGAGGGAGTGCCGCACTGTCGGAAGGTCAGTACTGAGGCAGTGCGCACTGTCAGAGGGTCAGTACTGAGGGAGTTCCGCACTGTCGGAGGGTCAGTGCAGAGGGTACCCCGCACTGTCGGAAGGTCAGTACTGAGGGAGTGCCGCACTGTCGGAAGGTCAGTACTGAGGCAGTGCGCACTGTCAGAGGGTCAGTACTGAGGGAGGGCCGCACTGTCGGAGGGTCAGTACTGAGGGAGGGCCGCACTGTCGGAGGGTCAGTACTGAGGGAGTGCCGCACTGTCGGAAGGTCAGTACTGAGGCAGTGCGCACTGTCAGAGGGTCAGTACTGAGGGAGTGCCGCACTGTCGGAAGGTCAGTACTGAGGCAGTGCGCACTGTCAGAGGGTCAGTACTGAGGGAGTTCCGCACTGTCGGAGGGTCAGTGCAGAGGGTACCCCGCACTGTCGGATGGTCAGTGCTGAGGGAGAGCCGCACTGTCGGAGGGTCAGTACTGAGGGAGTGCTACACTGTCGGAGGGTCAGTACTGAGGGAGTGCCGCACTGTCGGAGGGTCAGTACTGAGGGATCTCCACACTGTCGGAGGGTCAGTACTGAGGGATCTCCACACTGTTGGAGGGTCAGTACTGAGGGAGTGCCGCACTGTCGGAGGGTCAGTACTGAGGGAGTGCCGCCCTGTCGGAGGGTCAGTACTGAGGGAGTGCCGCACTGTCAGAGGGTCAGTATGAAAATTCTGTCACAATGATTGTTCTTCACTCTTTCTCTCTCTCTCTCTCTCTCTCTGCCTCTCGCTCTCTCATGATCAGATTTACTCTGTCATTACATTCACACACTCTCTCACTGTCCCTCTCTCTCACTGTCCCTCACTTTCACCTTCCCTCTCTCTCTCTCTGTCACTCTCACTCTCCCTCTCTCTCTCAACCTCCCTCTTTCTCTCACTCACTGTCCCTCTCACTCTCCGTCTCTCTCACTCTCACTCTCTATCAGCGTCCCCCTCTCTCTCACCTTCCCTCTCTCACTCTCTCTCTCTGTCCCTCTCTCTCACTGTCCCCCTCTCTCTCCCTCTCTCTCCCTCTCTCTCTCACTCTCCCTCTCTCTCTCCTTCTCTCCCTCTCTCACTCTCCCTCTCTCTCTCTCACTTTCCCTCTCTCACTCTACCTCTCTCTCTCACTCTCCCTCTCTCTCACTCTCCCTCTCTCTCTCTCTCTCTGTCCCACTCTCTCACTGTCCCTCTCACCGTCCCTCTCTTTCACCGTCCCCCTCTCTCTCACTGTCCCTCTCTCTCACTGTCCCTCTCTCTCACCGTCCCTCTCTCTCTCTCACTCTCTCTCTCACTCTCCCTCTCTGACCCTCTCACTCTCTCTCAATCTCTCTGTGACACTCTCATTCTCTCTCTCTCACTGTCCCTCTCTCACTGCCACTCTCTCACACTGTCCCTCTCTCAATGTCCCTCTCTTTAACCGTCCCTCTTTCTCTCTCTCTCTCACTCGCACTCTCCCTCTCTCTCACTCTCACTCGCACTCTCTATCACCGTCCCCCTCTCTCTCACTTTCCCTCTCTCACTCTCTCTCCCTATCCCTCTCTCTCACTGTCCCATTCTTTCTCTCCCTCTCTCTCTCACTCTACCTCTCTCTCTCTCACTCTCCCTCTCTCACTCTCCCTCTCTCTCTCACTCTCCCTCTCTCTCACTCTCCCTCTCTCTCTCTGCCCACTCTCTAACTGTCCCTCTCACCGTCCCTCTCTATCACCGTCCCCCCTCTCCCTCATGGTCCCTCTATCTCACTGTCCCTCTCTCTCACCGTCCCTCTCTCTCTCTTCACTCTCTCTCTCTCTCTGTGACACTCTCATTCTCTCTCTCTCTCACTGTCCCTCTCTCACTGTCACTCTCTCTCACTGTACCTCTCTTTAACTGTCTCTCTCTCTCTCTCTCACTCTCTCACTCTCCCTCTCTCTCTCTCCCTGTCCCTCTCACTCTCCCTCTCTCTCACACCCACTCTCTATCACCATCCCCCTCTCTCTCACTTTCCCTCTCTCACTCTCTCTCTCCGTCTCTCTCTCTCTCACTGTCCCCCTCTCTCTCCCTCTCTCCCTCACTCTCCCTCTCTCTCTCTCTCTCACTCTCCCTCTCTCTCTCTCACTCTCCCTCTTTCACACTCTCCCTCTCTCTCTCTCTCCGCCCACTTTCTCACTGTCCCTCTCACCGTCCCTTTCTTTCACCGTCCCCCCTCTCCCTCACTGTCCCTCTATCTCACTGTCCCTCTCTCTCACCGTCCCTCTCTCTCTCCCACTCTCTCTCACTCTCCCTCTCTCTCTCTCTCTGTCCCACTCTCTCACTGTCCCTCTCACTGTCCCCCTCTTTCACCGTCCCCCCTCTCTCTCACTGTCCCTCTATCTCACTGTCCCTCTCTCTCTCTCTCACTCTCTCACTCTCTCTCTCTGTGACACTCTCATTCTCTCTCTCACTGTCCCTCTCTCACTGTCCCTCTCTCTCACTGTCCCTCTCTTGAACCATCCCTCTCTCTCTCTCTCTCACTCTCTCTCTCTCACTCTCCCTCTCTCTCTCTCGCTGTCCCTCTCACTCTCCCTTTCTCTCACTCTCACTCTCTTTCACCGTCCCTCTCTCTCTCACTCTCCCTCTCTCTCCTTCTCTCCCTCTCTCACTCTCCCTCTCTCTCTCACTGTCACTCTCTCTCACTCTCCCTCTCTCTCTCTCTGTCCCACTCTCTCACTGTCCCTCTCACCATCCCGCTCTTTCACCGTCCCCCTCTCTCTCACTGTCCCTCTATCTCACTCTCCCTCTCTCTCTCTCTGTCCCACTCTCTCACTGTCCCTCTCACCATCCCGCTCTTTCACCGTCCCCCTCTCTCTCACTGTCCCTCTATCTCACTGTCCCTCTCTCTCAATGTCCCTCTCTCTCACCGTCCCTCTCTCTCTCACTCTCTCTCACTCTCCCTCTCTCACTCTCTCTCACTCTCTCTTGGAAACTAACATTCTCTCTCTCTCACTGTCCCTCTTTCACTGTCACTCTCTCTCACTGTCCCTCTCTCTCACTGTCCCTCTCTTTAAACATCCCTGTCTCTCTCTCACTCTCCCTCTCTCTCTCTCACTCTCCCTCTCTCTCTCACTCTCACTCTCTATCACCATCCCCCTCTCTCTCACTTTCCCTCTCTCACTCTCTCTCTTTGTCCCTCTCTCTCTCACTGACCCCTCTCTCTCCCTCTCTCTTTCACTCTCCCTCTCTCTCTCCTTCTCTCCCTCTCTCACTCTCCCTCTCTCTCTCTCTCTGTCCCACTCTCTCGCTGTCCCTATCACCGTCCCTCTCTTTCAGCGTCCCCCCTCTCTCTCACTGTCCCTCTATCTCACTGTCCCTCTCTCTCACTGTCCCTCTCTCTCACCGTCCCTCTCTCTCTCACTCTCTCTCTCACTCTCCCTCTCTCTCTCTCACTCTCTCTCACTCTCTCTGTGACACTCTCATTCTCTCTCTCTCTCACTGTCCCTCTCTCACTGCCACTCTCTCTCACTGTCCCTCTCTTTAACCGTCCCTCTCTCACTCTCCCTCTCTCTCTCTCTCTCTGTCCCACTCCCTCACTGTCCCTCTCACCGTCCCTCTCTTTCACCATCCCCCTCTCTCTCACTGTCCCTCTATCTCACTGTCCCTCTCTCTCACTGTCCCTCTCTCTCACCGTCCCTCTCTCTCTCACTCTCTCTCACTCTCCCGCTCTCCCTCTCTCACTCTCTCTCACTCTCTCTGTGACACTCTCATTCTCTCTCTCTTACTGTCCCTCTCTCACTGTCACTCTCTCTCACTGTCCCTCTCTTTAAACGTCCCTCTCTCTCTCTCTCTCACTCACTCTCTCCCTCTCTCTCTCTCTCTCACTCTCACTCTCACTCTCTATCACCATCCCCCTCTCTCTCACTTTCCCTCTCTCACTCTCTCTCTCTGTCCCTCTCTCTCTCACTGTACCCCTCTCTCCCTCTCTCTTTCACTCTCCCTCTCTCACTCTCCCTCTCTCTCTCTCTCTGTCCCACTCTCTCGCTGTCCCTCTCACCGTCCCTGTCTTTCAGCGTCCCCCCTCTCTCTCACCGTCCCTCTATCTCACTGTCCCTCTCTCTCACTGTCCCTCTCTCTCACCATCCCTCTCTCTCTCACTCTCTCTCACACTCTCCCTCTCTCTCTGTGACACTCTCATTCTCTCTCTCTCTCACTGTCCCTTACTCACTGTCCCTCTCCCTCTCCCTCTCCCTCTCTCTCTCTCTCTCTCTCTCGCTGTCCCTCTCACTCTCCCTCTCTCTCTCTCTCTCTCTCTCGCTGTCCCTCTCACTCTCCCTCTCTCTCACCGTCCCCCTCTCTCTCACTTTCCCTCTCTCACTCTCTCTCTCTCTGTCCCTCTCTCTCACGGTCTCCCTCTCTCTCTCTCTCTCACTCTCCCTCTCTCACTCTCCCTCTCTCTCTCACTCTGCCTCTCTCTCACTCTCTCTCTCTCTCTCTCTGTCCCACTCTCTCACTGTCCCTCTCACAGTCCCTCTCTTTCACCGTTCCCCCCCTCTCACACTGTCCCTCTCTCACACTGTCCCTCTCTCTCACTATCCCTCTCTCTCTCTCTGCCCCTCTCTCTCACTGCCCCTCTCTCTCTCTGCCTCTCTCTCTCTGCCCCTCTCTCTCACTGCCCCTCTCTCTCTCCGCCCCTCTCTCTCCGTCCCTCTCTCTCCCTCTCTCTCTCTGTCCCTCTCTCTCTCTGCCCCTCACTCACTCTCTCACTCTCCCCAGAAAACCCCGCTGTGACTTACACACCCCGTGCTCTGCTCCAGTTGCAGACGGACTGCCCTGAGGATCGCCTCTGGACGTGAGAACTTTGGACACCGTTTGCAGCCCCTCCACTCCACCACGTATTTACATGTCCTCGGACCAGATCTCAAAGTTCAACAACAGGCAGCTTGTGACCGAGAGGATGTGAACTCAGTGAGTGTGTTGCAACAGACCCTGCATCTGGCACAAGGACCCACCAACTGTTCCAGTGAGGAGGCAGATTTCCGAGGCACTGTTTACTGTTGCAAGACAACCATAGAATCATAGAGTGGTTACAACACAGAAGGGAGCCACTCGGCCTGTTGCGTCTGTGCTAGCTCACTCCAATAGCAACTCACCCAGCCCCCGCACTTCCTCCTTTTTCTGATATTCCTGCCAATTCTTTTCTTTTCAGATGATCTCCAATTCCCTTTGATAATCTTCGACTGTACCTGCCTCCACCACACTCTCAGGCAGTGCATTCCAAATCCCAGCCGCTCGCTCCGTGATAAAAGATTTTCCTCGTGTCGCCCATTGCCTCTTCTGCCACTCGCCTCAAATCGGTGCCCTCTGGTTCGCGACCGTCCCACCAGCGGGAAGAGTTGGCGGGTGACGCAAAACTATCGTGAACTAAGCGGAGGATAGAGAGGACAATCGAGAGGCTGGTGGGGTGGGCGGACAAGTGGCGGATGACGATTAATGCGGAGAAGCCTGAAGTGATTCATTTTGGATACGTTTTGGTTGGCAGAGATGGGAGCGGCAACATGAAATAAAGGGGTACAATTCTAAAGGGGGTGCAGGAACAGAGGGACCTGGGGGTTACATGTGCACAAATCGCTGAAGGTGGTAAGGCTGGTTGAGAAAGTGGTGAATAAAGCAGACGGGATCCTGGGCTTTATAGATAGAGGCATAGATTACAAAAGTGAGGACGTTACGGTGAACCCTTTATCAAACACTCGTTCGACCTCCACTAGACGATCGTGCCCAATTCTGGTTGCCGCACTTTGGAAAGGACGTGAAGGCTTTCGACAGAGCGCCGAAAATATTCACGCAAACGGTTCCCGGGGTGGGGGACTTTAGTTATGTGGATAGACTGGAGAATCTAGGGATGCTCTCCATGGAGAAATTCCTAAAATGTGTCCAGAACTGCCTTGACCCAGTCTCTTCTGAGCCCAACTAGAAAGGAGGCATTGCTGTATCTGGTGCTGGGTAATGAAGTGGACCAAGTGGAGCAAGTACCTGTGGGGGAGCACTTGGGCAAGAGTGATCATAATAAGGTTTAAGGCTAGTCATGCTAAAAAAGCAAATTATGATATAAGGTAGAATGTCTGGATTGGAGGAGGGCTGTCAGGTGGACTCCAAGTGAGAACCAGTTGAGAGGGGAGGTGAAGAGGGAAATAAGACTGGAAAAGAGAGAATATGAGAATAGTAAGTGGGTAGTGAGAGGTGGAGGGGGGTGCCTGTTTGGGACAGAGAGGGTGATGTATATTTCGAGTTGCAGATCAAGGCTAGAATACTTAATGAGTACTTTGTATCACGAAGAAAATGGAGGCTGACGAAATACTAGTAGCAGAGAGAGTAGAGGCAAGGGATAGGGTAAAATTGAGAGGGAAGGGGAGGTACTAAAAAGGCTGGCGATGCTTAGAGTTGATAAGTCACCTAGTCTGGAGATAGTGAAAGGGCTTGGCATAATCCTCCAGTATTCCCCGGATACGGGGGGAGGTGCCAGAGGATTGGAGAGTGGAAAATGTGACACCCTTATTCAAGAAAGTGTGTAAGGACAGGTCCAGTAACTACAGGCCAGTTAGTTTAACATCAGTGGTGGGTAAAGTTTTAGAAACTGCAATCAGGGTCAAAATCAAGGGATACTTGGAGAGATTTGAGTGAATTAAGGATTTGTAAAAGACAGATATTAATGAATTGAATTTTTTGATGATGTAACAGAAAAGGTTGATAAAGGGAATGCGGTGGATGTTGTTTATATGGATTTGAAGAAAGCCTTTGACAAAGTGCCACATAAAAGGCTGTTAACAATATTGAGACTCATGGAATAAGAGCGTCAGTGCCTAATAGGATAAAAAAAATTGGCAAAAGGACAGAAAACAGCATCTTGTAGCTAATGGTAGATTTTTCAGACTGGAGGATGGTAGACAGTGGTATTCCCCAAGGGTCGGTGCTGGGACCACTGTTTTTTTTTTTGCTATCTATAAATGACTGGGATCGTGAAATACGGAATAGAATCTCACAATTTGCCAATGAAACCTAACTGGAGGTGCGGCAAACAGCGAGGATGATAGGAACCAAATGCAACAGAACATAGACCAGCAGAATGGGCAGGGAGGTGGCAAATGGAGTTTAATACTGACAAGTGTGAACTGACGCATTTTGGCAGAAGGAATAGGGAGAAGCCACACTCGGAGCACTGTGCACAGTTCCGGTCTCCATGTGCCTCGGTTGGACCACACTCGGAGCACTGTGCACAGTTCCGGTCTCCATGTGCCTCGGTTGGACCACACTCGGAGCACTGTGCTCAGTTCCGGTCTCCATGTGCCTTGGTTGGACTGCACTCGGAGCACTGTGCACAGTTCCGGTCTCCATGTGCCTCGGATAGACCGCACTCGGAGCAATGTGCACAGTTCCGGTCTCCATATCCCTCGGGTCAGACCACACTCGGAGCACTGTGCACAGTTCCAGTCTCCATGTACCTCGGTTAGACCACACTCGGAGCACTGTGCACAGTTCCGGTCTCCATATCCCTCGGGTCAGACCACACTCGGAGCACTGTGCACAGTTCCGGTCTCCATATCCCTCGGGTCAGACCACACTCGGAGCACTGTGCACAGTTCCGGTCTCCATATCCCTCGGTTAGACCACACTCGGAGCACTGTGTACAGTTCCAGTCTGCATATCCCTTGATGTCCGGGCAAGTGTGTGCGTGAGAGAGTTTGTATATTTGAAGTAATTTTCACACACAAGCTAATATAGAGGAAGAATTACAAATCAACAAATGACACTGATAGTCAGAAATAGAGATTGCCAAATTGGAACTTTTAATTATTTTTATTATTTTAGTTAAAGATTATATTAATTATATTATTTTAAATCTACGTTCTGATTACAAAGGTCTTCCACATCGTTGGATGGAATTCAAATTTCCTTTTCCTCATATTCATCTGTACCAATCTCCTCGTCTTTCTCCAAGGCTGCAATGTCTCCAAGGTCCCCCATCTCTCGTTTCCCACTCGTCCCTCATCCCATCTCTTCCCCCATCCCTGACTCTCCCGTCTTTCCCCCCGGGGAAGTGCGTGAGGGAGAGAACATCAGAGAGAGAGTGGGTGCGTGCGTGAGGGAGAGAGAGAGGGGAGAGCGCGAGGGAGGGAGTCCTCAAGGATGTGTTTGAGCCACCTCACTGACCCCCATCGCCTCCCAGTCCAGCAATGCCTCCATTGTAAAATTCTCCACCTCGTGGTCGAACCCCTCCGCGGCTCTCGCCACTCTCTCCCGATCTCTGCAACCTCCTCTGGCCTCCCACAACCCTCCGACTTCTCTGTGCTCCTCCAATCCTGGCCTCCCGAGCGCCCCTTCGAATTTCCATTGACCTGCGTTTGGTGACCCTGACTGGACTCGGAGTTCTGGTATTCCCTCCCTGCACCTCTTCACCTCTCTCTCCTTCTCCCAGTGTGATAGTGCTAACATTCCTGTCCCTCCTTATATATAACCCACTCTGTAAAACCCGTGTGAGTTGACTTGCCCATGTAAGCCCATTTGTGCAACAGCCCACGGCCATATATGGTCGGGTGATGCACTAAGTGTCAGGGGTCATTGTTGTCTCCCCTGCTGCTTAGCAACAGGCCTTGTGATGTCAGCGACCCCCTTGCTTGGGTTGACCAATAAATGTGAGTCAGCTGATTTCAGTGGCCAGAGACAAGTGGTCAGAGTTTGGGGACCACTTAGGGTCATGAAGAGAGAGAGAGAGAGTGTGATGATCATCCTTACTTGGATGGCCTACATCCTGCCCGGGGGCAGGCCGAAGTTCAGGCGGCTGGCCGCAGAGCTTCGGCGGATCGACTCACGGGCGGGCGGAGAACTCGTCTCGTGGGGCGGCCTGGCTCAAGCTCGAAGGAAGAATGGGGCCCCGCCTCGATGACAGCAGTCGGCATAGATGAGGCGCTGGGAGCCCACACGTATCAGTATTCCGTGGAACTGTTAAGATCATAATTTTGTAGAGAGAGATGGAATTCTATAGATATTTAAATAAATCCTCAGTTTCCACCCTCTTTGCGTCTTTTTCTGTCCCTCATGTATTTGGTCCAATTTTAACAGTCACAGACGTGTGTTATGCTGAATTTGAATCATTGGAAACCTGAATTAAACTTTAAAAGGAAATCAGGGAACAAAGAACTTGAATCAAAAAGAAAGGAGACAGAGAACTGAAAAAGAATCACCTCGAGCAGCTAAAATGGCCATCGCAATTTGTATCTGAACACCCTACACTTCAACGTATTGAGGTAGCTTGAGAATTTTTAATGAATTACCTGGTACTCCCTTCAATTAACGTGACATTAAAGGCAATCTTGGAACATTAACACTGGTGGAGACGGAACTGTCAAAGGGTAATTCTGGAACAATGGGACCCTGAGAGATTGAGAATCCTTCGGCATGATAATTTGCAAATGAGAGAATACACTGGGCCATCATGTGACAGACTCTCCATCTGTGTGAAACGGGTCGCCCCCTTCTCTCGACAGACGACGAACCTGAGTTACCAGACTCCACAGACTGTATATTCTTTTTTATTGTTCCGGACTCGAATCCAACCAATCAATTATTCTTCACTCTGTTATTTGTATGTGTGTGATTCTTGTGTGTGTGTGAGAGAGAAAGTTGGGCGTCGTTTATTATATTAGATCAAGATTTGGTTTTCAGTACAAGAGAATAACCTGTCGTTTCAACTCAAGACAAATGGTCCGAGTGGTTCTTTTATGATCAGAGCACA
>NW_027140334.1:0-10000 GCF_036365525.1 Heterodontus francisci
TCCTTCCTATCCACTCTATCTGGACTCTTCATAACTTTATACACCTCGATTAAATCTCCCATCAGCCTCCTCCGTTCCAAAGAAAACAACTCCAGCCTGTCTCATCTTTCCTGGTAGCTAAAATTCTCCATTCCTGACAACATCCTCTGTAAATCTCCTATGTACTCTCTCTCTCACCTGTAATCACATCCTGCCTGTAATGTGCTGACCAGAACTCTATGCAGTACTCTAGCTGTGGTCTAACTCGTGTTTTCTCTGGTTCGAGCATAACCTCCCTGCTCGTATCTTCTATATATCGGCCAATAAAGGAAAGTACAATCGAAAATCCTGCAAGAAAATCAATCCCTATTGTTAAAAAAAAAACTGCCGACAATTGTCACAGTGCAACACAAGTGTGATTTATTAAACTTTAACACAACAGAGTTTGTTACTCAGTCGTGTGAAGTGCATTGCACTATTACTGACCTTTACTCCAGTCCCTCAATCCTACTTTATCTCTGGGAGATTGTTATAAGAGTCACCCCATCCGTCTCTCTCTCCCCCTCACCCCATCCGTCTCTCTCTCCCCCTCACCCCATCCGTCTCTCTCTCCCCCTCACCCCATCCGTCTCTCTCTCCCCCTCACCCCATCCGTCTCCCTCTCCCCCTCACCCCATCCGTCTCTCTCTCCCCCTCACCCCATCCGTCTCTCTCTCCCCCTCACCCCATCCGTCTCTCTCTCTCCCCCTCACCCCATCCGTCTCTCTCTCTCCCCCTCACCCCATCCGTCTCTCTCTCTCCCCCTCACCCCATCCGTCTCTCTTTCTCTATCTCTCCCTCAGCCCATCTGTGTATCTTTCTCTCTCTCTCGCTCTTTCTCCCTCAGCCCATCCGTCTCTCTCCCCCTCACCCCATCTCTCTCTCTCTCTATCTCTCTTTCTCTCTCTCTCCCTCAGCCCATCTCTCTCTCTCTCTCTCTCTCTCCCTCAGTCCATCTCTCTCTCTCCCTCAGCCCATCTCTGTATCTTTCTCTCGCTCTCTCTCCCTCACCCCATCTCTCTCTCTCCCTCTCTCTCCCTCTCTGTCCCTCACCCCATCCGTCTCTCTCTCCCTCAGCCCATCTCTCTCTCTCTCTCTCTCTCTCTCCATCTCTCCCTCAGCCCATCTCTGTATCTTTCCCTCTCTCTCTCTCTCTCTCTCCCTCAGCCCATCCGTCTCTCTCCCCCTCACCCCATCTGTCTCTCTCTCTGTCTCTCTGTCTCTCCCTCAGCCTATCTCTCTCTCTCTCTCTCCCTCAGCCCATCTCTGTATCTTTCTCTCGCTCTCTCTCCCTCACCCCTTCTCTCTCTCTTTCACTCTCTCTCGCTCTCTCTCCCTCTCTCTCCCTCAGCCCGTGCGTCTCTCTCTCTCCCTCAGACCATCTCTCTCTCTCTCTCTCTCTCTCTCCCTCAGCCCATCTCCGTATCTTTCTCTCGCTCTCTCTCCCTCACCCCATCTCTCTCTCTGTCTCTCTATCTCTCTCTCTCCCTCTCGCTCCCTCACCCCATCCGTCTCTCTCTCCCTCAGCCTATCCGTCTCTCTCCCTCACCCCATCTCTCTCTCTATCACTCTCTCTCGCTCTCTCTCCCTCTCTCGCCCTCAGACCATCTCTCTCTCTCTCTCTCTCCCTCAGCCCATCTCCGTATCTTTCTCTCGCTCTCTCTCCCTCACCCCATCTCTCTCTCTGTCTCTCTATCTCTCTCTCTCCCTCTCTCTCCCTCACCCCATCCGTCTCTCTCTCCCTCAGCCCATCTCTCTCTCTCTCTCTCTCTCCCTCAGCCCATCTCTGTATCTTTCTCTCGCTCTCTCTCCCTCACCCCATCGCTCTCTCTATCACTCTCTCTCTCTCTCTCTCTCTCCCTCACTCTCCCTCAGCCCATCCGTCTCTCTCTCTCCCTCAGCCCATCTCTCTCTCTCCCTCAGCCCATCTCCGTATCTTTCTCTCTCTCTCTCTCCCCCTCACCCCATCCGTCTCTCTCTCCCCCTCACCCCATCCGTCTCTCTCCCCCTCACCCCATCCGTCTCTCTCTCCCCCTCACCCCATCCGTCTCTCTCGCCCCCTCACCCCATCCGTCTCTCTCTCCCCCTCACCCCATCCGTCTCTCTCTCTCCCTCACCCCATCCGTCTCTCTATCTCCCCCTCACCCCATCCGTCTCTCTATCTCCCCCTCACCCCATCCGTCTCTCTATCTCCCCCTCACCCCATCCGTCTCTCTATCTCTCCCTCAGCCCATCCGTCTCTCTATCTCTCCCTCAGCCCATCTCTCCGTCTCTCTATCTCTCCCTCAGCCCCTCTCTCCGTCTCTCTATCTCTCCCTCAGCCCGTCTCTCCGTCTCTCTATCTCTCCCTCAGCCTGTCTCTCCGTCTCTCTATCTCTCCCTCAGCCCGTCTCTCCGTCTCTCTATCTCTCCCTCAGCCCGTCTCTCCGTCTCTCTATCTCTCCCTCAGCCCGTCTCTCCGTCTCTCTATCTCTCCCTCAGCCCGTCTCTCCGTCTCTCTATCTCTCCCTCAGCCCGTCTCTCCGTCTCTCTATCTCTCCCTCAGCCCGTCTCTCCGTCTCTCTATCTCCCCCTCAGCCCGTCTCTCCGTCTCTCTATCTCTCCCTCAGCCCGTCTCTCCGTCTCTCTATCTCTCCCTCAGCCCGTCTCTCCGTCTCTCTATCTCTCCCTCAGCCCGTCTCTCCGTCTCTCTATCTCTCCCTCAGCCCGTCTCTCCGTCTCTCTATCTCTCCCTCAGCCCGTCTCTCCGTCTCTCTATCTCTCCCTCAGCCCGTCTCTCCGTCTCTCTATCTCTCCCTCAGCCCGTCTCTCCGTCTCTCTATCTCTCCCTCAGCCCGTCTCTCCGTCTCTCTATCTCTCCCTCAGCCCGTCTCTCCGTCTCTCTATCTCTCCCTCAGCCCGTCTCTCCGTCTCTCTATCTCTCCCTCAGCCCGTCTCTCCGTCTCTCTATCTCTCCCTCAGCCCGTCTCTCCGTCTCTCTATCTCTCCCTCAGCCCGTCTCTCCGTCTCTCTATCTCTCCCTCAGCCCGTCTCTCCGTCTCTCTATCTCTCCCTCAGCCCGTCTCTCCGTCTCTCTATCTCTCCCTCAGCCCGTCTCTCCGTCTCTCTATCTCTCCCTCAGCCCGTCTCTCCGTCTCTCTATCTCTCCCTCAGCCCGTCTCTCCGTCTCTCTATCTCTCCCTCAGCCCGTCTCTCTGTCTCTCCGTCTCTCTATCTCTCCCTCAGCCCGTCTCTCTGTCTCTCCGTCTCTCTATCTCTCCCTCAGCCCGTCTCTCTGTCTCTCCGTCTCTCTATCTCTCCCTCAGCCCGTCTCTCTGTCTCTCCGTCTCTCTATCTCTCCCTCAGCCCGTCTCTCTGTCTCTCCGTCTCTCTATCTCTCCCTCAGCCCGTCTCTCTGTCTCTCCGTCTCTCTATCTCTCCCTCAGCCCATCTTTCTCTCTCTCTCTCTCCTTCTCCCTCAGCCCATCCGTCTCTCTCTCTCTCCCTCACCCCATCTCTGTATCTTTCTCTCGCTCTCTCTCCCTCGGCCCATCTCTATCTCTCTCTCTCTCCCCCTCAGCCCACCTGTCTCTCTCTCTCTCTCACCCCATCTCTCTCTCTCTCTCCCCCTCAGCCCCATCTGTCTCTCTCTCTCCCTCACCCCATCTGTCTGTCTCTCTCTCTTGTATCTTTGTCTCTCTCTTTCTCCCTCAGCCCATCCGTCTCTCTCCGCCTCACCCCGTCTCTCTCTCTCTCCCTCACCACATCTCTCTATCTTTCTCTCTCTCTCTCCCCCTCAGCCCATCTGTCTCTCTCCGCCTCACCCCGTCTCTCTCTCTCTCTCTCTCCCTCACCCCATCTCTGTAGCTTTCTCTCTCTTTCTCCCTCAGCCCAGCTCTCTATCTTTCTCTCTCTCTCTCCCTCCGCCCATCTCTCTCTCTCTCTCTCTCTTGGATCTCTTTCTCTCTCTTTCTCCCTCAGCCCATCCGTCTCTCTCCGCCTCACCCCGTCTCTCTCTCTCTCCCTCACCCCATCTCTGTATCTTTCTCTCTCTCTCTCTCTCTCTCTCTCTCTCTCTCTCTCCCCCATCCCTCTCTCTATCTCTCTCTCGCCCTCTGTCTCTTTCGTTAAGTCTCTCTCTCTCCCTCCCCCCTCTCTCTCTCTCTGTCCCTCTTTCTCTCCCTCTCTCTGTCTTTATTTCAGTTCCTTCAGATATCTGGCTAGATTGGCCACCGTGGGTTGTTCTCTATTGGTCCTTCCTATCCACTCTATCTGGACTCTTCATAACTTTATACACCTCGATTAAATCTCCCATCAGCCTCCTCCGTTCCAAAGAAAACAACTCCAGCCTGTCTCATCTTTCCTGGTAGCTAAAATTCTCCATTCCTGACAACATCCTCTGTAAATCTCCTATGTACTCTCTCTCTCACCTGTAATCACATCCTGCCTGTAATGTGCTGACCAGAACTCTATGCAGTACTCTAGCTGTGGTCTAACTCGTGTTTTCTCTGGTTCGAGCATAACCTCCCTGCTCGTATCTTCTATATATCGGCCAATAAAGGAAAGTACAATCGAAAATCCTGCAAGAAAATCAATCCCTATTGTTAAAAAAAAAACTGCCGACAATTGTCACAGTGCAACACAAGTGTGATTTATTAAACTTTAACACAACAGAGTTTGTTACTCAGTCGTGTGAAGTGCATTGCACTATTACTGACCTTTACTCCAGTCCCTCAATCCTACTTTATCTCTGGGAGATTGTTATAAGAGTCACCCCATCCGTCTCTCTCTCCCCCTCACCCCATCCGTCTCTCTCTCCCCCTCACCCCATCCGTCTCTCTCTCCCCCTCACCCCATCCGTCTCCCTCTCCCCCTCACCCCATCCGTCTCTCTCTCCCCCTCACCCCATCCGTCTCTCTCTCCCCCTCACCCCATCCGTCTCTCTCTCCCCCTCACCCCATCCGTCTCTCTCTCCCCCTCACCCCATCCGTCTCTCTCTCCCCCTCACCCCATCCGTCTCTCTCTCTCCCCCTCACCCCATCCGTCTCTCTCTCTCCCCCTCACCCCATCCGTCTCTCTCTCTCCCCCTCACCCCATCCGTCTCTCTCTCTCCCCCTCACCCCATCCGTCTCTCTCTCTCCCCCTCACCCCATCCGTCTCTCTTTCTCTATCTCTCCCTCAGCCCATCTGTGTATCTTTCTCTCTCTCTCGCTCTTTCTCCCTCAGCCCATCCGTCTCTCTCCCCCTCACCCCATCTCTCTCTCTCTCTATCTCTCTTTCTCTCTCTCTCCCTCAGCCCATCTCTCTCTCTCTCTCTCTCTCTCCCTCAGTCCATCTCTCTCTCTCCCTCAGCCCATCTCTGTATCTTTCTCTCGCTCTCTCTCCCTCACCCCATCTCTCTCTCTCCCTCTCTCTCCCTCTCTGTCCCTCACCCCATCCGTCTCTCTCTCCCTCAGCCCATCTCTCTCTCTCTCTCTCTCTCTCTCCATCTCTCCCTCAGCCCATCTCTGTATCTTTCCCTCTCTCTCTCTCTCTCTCTCCCTCAGCCCATCCGTCTCTCTCCCCCTCACCCCATCTGTCTCTCTCTCTGTCTCTCTGTCTCTCCCTCAGCCTATCTCTCTCTCTCTCTCTCCCTCAGCCCATCTCTGTATCTTTCTCTCGCTCTCTCTCCCTCACCCCTTCTCTCTCTCTTTCACTCTCTCTCGCTCTCTCTCCCTCTCTCTCCCTCAGCCCGTGCGTCTCTCTCTCTCCCTCAGACCATCTCTCTCTCTCTCTCTCTCTCTCTCCCTCAGCCCATCTCCGTATCTTTCTCTCGCTCTCTCTCCCTCACCCCATCTCTCTCTCTGTCTCTCTATCTCTCTCTCTCCCTCTCGCTCCCTCACCCCATCCGTCTCTCTCTCCCTCAGCCTATCCGTCTCTCTCCCTCACCCCATCTCTCTCTCTATCACTCTCTCTCGCTCTCTCTCCCTCTCTCGCCCTCAGACCATCTCTCTCTCTCTCTCTCTCCCTCAGCCCATCTCCGTATCTTTCTCTCGCTCTCTCTCCCTCACCCCATCTCTCTCTCTGTCTCTCTATCTCTCTCTCTCCCTCTCTCTCCCTCACCCCATCCGTCTCTCTCTCCCTCAGCCCATCTCTCTCTCTCTCTCTCTCTCCCTCAGCCCATCTCTGTATCTTTCTCTCGCTCTCTCTCCCTCACCCCATCGCTCTCTCTATCACTCTCTCTCTCTCTCTCTCTCTCCCTCACTCTCCCTCAGCCCATCCGTCTCTCTCTCTCCCTCAGCCCATCTCTCTCTCTCCCTCAGCCCATCTCCGTATCTATCTCTCTCTCTCTCTCCCCCTCACCCCATCCGTCTCTCTCTCCCCCTCACCCCATCCGTCTCTCTCCCCCTCACCCCATCCGTCTCTCTCTCCCCCTCACCCCATCCGTCTCTCTCGCCCCCTCACCCCATCCGTCTCTCTCTCCCCCTCACCCCATCCGTCTCTCTCTCTCCCTCACCCCATCCGTCTCTCTATCTCCCCCTCACCCCATCCGTCTCTCTATCTCCCCCTCACCCCATCCGTCTCTCTATCTCCCCCTCACCCCATCCGTCTCTCTATCTCTCCCTCAGCCCATCCGTCTCTCTATCTCTCCCTCAGCCCATCTCTCCGTCTCTCTATCTCTCCCTCAGCCCCTCTCTCCGTCTCTCTATCTCTCCCTCAGCCCGTCTCTCCGTCTCTCTATCTCTCCCTCAGCCTGTCTCTCCGTCTCTCTATCTCTCCCTCAGCCCGTCTCTCCGTCTCTCTATCTCTCCCTCAGCCCGTCTCTCCGTCTCTCTATCTCTCCCTCAGCCCGTCTCTCCGTCTCTCTATCTCTCCCTCAGCCCGTCTCTCCGTCTCTCTATCTCCCCCTCAGCCCGTCTCTCCGTCTCTCTATCTCTCCCTCAGCCCGTCTCTCCGTCTCTCTATCTCTCCCTCAGCCCGTCTCTCCGTCTCTCTATCTCTCCCTCAGCCCGTCTCTCCGTCTCTCTATCTCTCCCTCAGCCCGTCTCTCCGTCTCTCTATCTCTCCCTCAGCCCGTCTCTCCGTCTCTCTATCTCTCCCTCAGCCCGTCTCTCCGTCTCTCTATCTCTCCCTCAGCCCGTCTCTCTATCTCTCCCTCAGCCCGTCTCTCCGTCTCTCTATCTCTCCCTCAGCCCGTCTCTCCGTCTCTCTATCTCTCCCTCAGCCCGTCTCTCCGTCTCTCTATCTCTCCCTCAGCCCGTCTCTCCGTCTCTCTATCTCTCCCTCAGCCCGTCTCTCCGTCTCTCTATCTCTCCCTCAGCCCGTCTCTCCGTCTCTCTATCTCTCCCTCAGCCCGTCTCTCCGTCTCTCTATCTCTCCCTCAGCCCGTCTCTCCGTCTCTCTATCTCTCCCTCAGCCCGTCTCTCCGTCTCTCTATCTCTCCCTCAGCCCGTCTCTCCGTCTCTCTATCTCTCCCTCAGCCCGTCTCTCTGTCTCTCCGTCTCTCTATCTCTCCCTCAGCCCGTCTCTCTGTCTCTCCGTCTCTCTATCTCTCCCTCAGCCCGTCTCTCTGTCTCTCCGTCTCTCTATCTCTCCCTCAGCCCGTCTCTCTGTCTCTCCGTCTCTCTATCTCTCCCTCAGCCCGTCTCTCTGTCTCTCCGTCTCTCTATCTCTCCCTCAGCCCGTCTCTCTGTCTCTCCGTCTCTCTATCTCTCCCTCAGCCCATCTTTCTCTCTCTCTCGCTCATTCTCCCTCAGTCCATCTTTCTCTCTCTCTCGCTCATTCTCCCTCAGTCCATCTTTCTCTCTCTCCGTGTCTCTATCTCTCCCTCAGCCCGTCTCTCTGTCTCTCCGTCTCTCGATCTCTCCCTCAGCCCGTCTCTCTGTCTCTCTATCTCTCCCTCAGCCCGTCTTTCTCTCTCGCTCATTCTCCCTCAGTCCATCTTTCTCTCTCTCTGTCTCTCTATCTCTCCCTCAGCCCATCTTTCTCTCTCTCTCGCTCATTCTCCCTCAATCCATCCGTCTCTCTCCCCCTCACCCCTTCTCTCTCTCTCTGTCTCTCTTTCTCCCTCTCTCTCCCTCAGCCCATCTCTCTCTCTCTCCATCTCTCCCTCAGCCCATCTCTGTATCTTTCTCTCTCTCTCCCTCAGCCCATCCGTCTCTCTCCCCCTCACCACATCTCTCTATCTCTCTTTCTCTCTCTCTCCCTCAGCCCATCTCTCTCTCTCTCTCTCCCTCCCTCAGCCCATCCGTCTCTCTCCCCCTCACCCCATCTCTCTCTCTCTCCCTATCTCTCTTTCTCTCTCTCTCCCTCAGCCCATCTCTCTCTCTCTCTCTCTCTCTCCCTCAGCCCATCTCTGTATCTTTCTCTCGCTCTCTCTCCCTCACCCCATCTCTCTCTCTATCACTCTCTCTCTCTCCCTCAGCCCGTCTCTCTCTCTCCCTCAGCCCATCTCTCTCTCTCCCTCAGCCCATCTCCGTATCTTTCTCTCTCTCTCTCTCCCTCATCCCATCCGTCTCTCTCTCCCTCACCCCATCTCTCTCTCTCCCTCTCTCTCTCCCTCTCTGTCCCTCACCCCATCCGTCTCTCTCTCCCTCAGCCCATCTCTCTCTCTCTCTCTCTATCTCTCCCTCAGCCCATCTCTGTATCTTTCCCTCTCTCTCTCTCTCTCTCTCTCCCTCAGCCCATCCGTCTCTCTCCCCCTCACCCCATCTGTCTCTCTCTCTGTCTCTCCCTCAGCCCATCTCTGTATCTTTCCCTCTCTCTCTCTCTCTCTCTCCCTCAGTCCATCCGTCTCTCTCCCCCTCACCCCTTCTCTCTCTCTCTGTCTCTCTTTCTCTCTCTCTCCCTCTCTCTCCCTCAGCCCATCTCTCTCTCTCTCTCCATCTCTCCCTCAGCCCATCTCTGTATCTTTCTCTCTCTCTCGCTCTCACTCCCTCAGCCCATCCGTCTCTCTCCCCCTCACCACATCTCTCTCTCTATCTCTCTTTCTCTTTCTCTCCCTCAGCCCATCTCTCTCTCTCTCTCCCTCCCTCAGCCCATCCGTCTCTCTCCCCCTCACCCCATCTCTCTCTCTCTATCTCTCTTTCTCTCTCTCTCCCTCAGCCCATCTCTCTCTCTCTCTATCTCTCCCTCAGCCCATCTCTGTCTCTTTCTCTCTCGCTCTTTCTCCCTCAGCCCATCCGTCTCTCTCTCTATCTCTCTTTCTCTCTCTCTCCCTCAGCCCATCTCTCTCTCTCTATCTCTCCCTCAGCCCATCTTTGTTTCTTTCTCTCTCTCTCGCTCTCTCTCCCTCAGCCCATCCGTCTCCCTCCCCCTCAGCCCATCTCTCTCTCTCTATCTCTCTTTCTCTCTCTCTCCCTCAGCCCATCTCTCTCTCTCTCTATCTCTCCCTCAGCCCATCTGTGTATCTTTCTCTCTCTTTCTCCCTCAGCCCATCCGTCTCTCTCCCCCTCACCCCATCTCTCTCTCTCTCTATCTCTCTTTCCCTCTCTCTCCCTCAGCCCATCTCTCTCTCTCTCTATCTCTCCCTCAGCCCATCTCTGTCTCTTTCTCTCGCTCTTTCTCCCTCAGCCCATCTCTCTCTCTCTCTATCTCTCTTTCTCTCTCTCTCCCTCAGCCCATCTCTCTCTCTCTATCTCTCCCTCAGCCCATCTTTGTTTCTTTCTCTCTCTCTCGCTCTCTCTCCCTCAGCCCATCCGTCTCCCTCCCCCTCAGCCCATCTCTCTCTCTCTATCTCTCTTTCTCTCTCTCTCCCTCACCCCATCTCTCTCTCTCTCTATCTCTCCCTCAGCCCATCTGTGTGTCTTTCTCTCTCTTTCTCCCTCAGCCCATCCGTCTCTCTCCCCCTCACCCCATCTCTCTCTCTCTCTATCTCTCTTTCCCTCTCTCTCCCTCAGCCCATCTCTCTCTCTCTCTATCTCTCCCTCAGCCCATCTCTGTATCTTTCTCTCTCTCTCTCTCTCCCTCCCTCAGCCCATCTCTCTCTCTCTCTCCCTCAGCCCATCCGTCTCTCTCTCTCCCT
>NW_027140334.1:15000-72641 GCF_036365525.1 Heterodontus francisci
GACAGGAGGCTGTCTAATCATCCCCTGAGTCTGTGATGCAGAGACAGGGGGCACTCTACTCATCCCCTGAGTCTGTGATACAAAGACAGGGGGCGCTCTACTCATCCCCTGAGTCTGTGAAACAGAGACAGGGGGCGGTTAACTCATTCCCTGAGTCTGAGATACAGAGACAGGGGGCGGTCTACTCATCCCCTGAGTCTGAGATACAGAGACAGGGGGCGGTCTACTCATCCCCTGGGTCTGTGATACAGAGGAAGGGGGCGGTCTACTCATCCCCTGAGTCTGTGATGCAGAGACAGGGGGCGGTCTACTCATCCACTGAGTGTGTGACACAAAGACAGGGGGCGGACTACTCATCCCATGACTCTGTGATACAGAGACAGGAGGTGGTCGACTCATCCCCTGAGACCATGATAGAGAGACAGGGGGCCCTCTACTCATCCCCTGAGTCCATGATAGAGAGACAGGGGCGCTCCACTCATTCCCTGAGTCTGTGATACAGAGACAGGGGGCGCTCTACTCATCCCCTGAGTCTGTGATAGAGAGACAGGGGCGCTCTACTCATCCCCTGAGTCTATGATACAGAGACAGGGGGCGGTCAACTCATCCCCTGAGTTTGTGATACAGAGACAGGGATTGGTCTACTCTTTCCCTAAATTTGTGATACAGAGACAGGGTGCGGTCGACACATCCCCTCAGTCTGTGATACAGAGACAGGGGACGTTCTACTCATACCCTGAGTCTGTGATACAGAGACAGGGGGCGTTCTACTCATCCTGTGAGTCTGTGTGACAGAGACAGGGGACGGTCTACTCATCCACTGACTCTGAGACAGAGACAGGGGGCGGTCTACTCATCCACTGACTCTGAGGTACAGAAAGAGGGTGCGTTCTACTCATCCCCTGGGTCTGTGATACAAAGACAGTGTGTGGTCTAGTCATCCCCTGAGTCTGTTATACAGAGACAGGGGGCGGTCTACTCATCCCCTGAGTCTGTGATGCAGAGACAGGAGGCGGACTGCTCATCACCTGAGTCTGTGGTACAGAGAGAACGGGCAGTTTACTCATCCCCTGAGTCTGTGATGCAGAGACAGGGGGCTGTCTACTCATCCCCAAATTCTGAGTTACAGAGACAGGGGGCGGTCTCCTCATCCTCTGAGTGTGTGATACAGAGACAGGGGCCAGTCTACTCATCCACTGAGTCTGTGATACAGAGACAGGGGAAGGCCTACTCATCCACTGAGTCTGTGATACAGAGACAGGGGAAGGCCTACTCATCCACTGAGTCTGTGATACAGAGACATGGGGCGGTCTACTCATCCCCTCAATATGTGATACAGAAAGAGGGGGCGGTCTACTCATCCACTGAGTCTGTGATACAGAGACAGGGGACGGTCTACTCATCCACTGAGTCTGTGATACAGAGACAGGGGACGGTCTACTCATCCACTGAGTCTGAGATACAGAGACATGGGGCGGTCTATTCATCCACTGAGTCTGTGATACAGAGACAAGGGGGTGGTCCACTCATTCCTTGAGTCTGTGATACAGAGACAGGAGGCGGTCTACTCATCCCCTGAGTCTATGATACAGAGACAGTTGGCGCTCTACTCATCCCCTGAGTCTGTGATACAAAGACAGGGGGCGGTCTACTCATCCCCTGAGTCCATGATGGAGAGACAGGGGGCGGTCTACTCATCCCCTGAGTCTGTGATGCAGAGACAGGAGGTGGTCAACTCATCCCTTGTGTCTGTGATACAGAGACAGGAGGCTGTCTAATCATCCCCTGAGTCTGTGATGCAGAGACAGGGGGCACTCTACTCATCCCCTGAGTCTTTGATACAGAGACAGGGGCCGGTCCTTTCATCCACTGAGTCTGTGATACAGAGACAGTTGGCGCTCTACTCCTCCCCTGAGTCCATGATGGAGAGACAGGGGGCGGTCTACTCATCCCCTGAGTCTGTGATGCAGAGACAGGAGGCGGTCTACTCATCCCCTGAGTCTGTGATACAAAGACATTGTGTGGTCTAGTCATCCCCTGAGTCTGTTATACAGAGACAGGGGGCGGTCTTCTCATCCTCTGAGTGTGTGATACCGAGACAGGGGCCAGTCTACTCATCCACTGAGTCTGTGATACAGAGACAGGGGAAGGCCTACTCATCCACTGAGTCTGTGATACAGAGACAGGGGAAGGCCTACTCATCCACTGAGTCTGTGATACAGAGACAGGGGGCGGTCTACTCATCCACTGAGTCTGTGATACAGAGACATGGGGCGGTCTACTCATCCCCTCAATATGTGATACAGAAAGAGGGGGCGGTCTACTCATCCACTGAGTCTGTGATACAGAGACAGGGGAAGGCCTACTCATCCACTGAGTCTGTGATACAGAGACAGGGGAAGGCCTACTCATCCTCTGAGTGTGTGATACAGAGACAGGGGCCAGTCTACTCATCCACTGAGTCTGTGATACAGAGACAGGGGGCGGTCTACTCATCCCCTCAATATGTGATACAGAAAGAGGGGGCGGTCTACTCATCCACTGAGTCTGTGAAACAGAAACAGGGGGCGGTCTACTCATCCACTGAGTCTGTGATACAGAGACAGGGGGCGGTCTACTCATCCACTGAGTCTGTGATACAGAGACAGGGGACGGTCTACTCATCCACTGAGTCTGTGATACAGAGACAGGGGGCGGTCTACTCATCCACTGAGTCTGAGATACAGAGACATGGGGCGGTCTATTCATCCACTGAGTCTGTGATACAGAGACAGTTGGCGGTCAACTCATCCCTTGAGTCTATGATACAGAGACAGGAGGCTGTCTAATCATCCCCTGAGTCTGTGCTGCAGAGCCAGGGGGCGCTCTACTCATCCCCTGAGTCTGTGATACAGGGACAGGGGGCGGTCTACTCATCCCCTGAGTCTGTGATACAGGGATAGGGGGCGGTCAACTCATCCCTTGAGTCTGAGATACAGAGACAGGGGGCGGTCTACTCATCCCCTGAGTCTGTGATACAGGGACAGGGGGCGGTCTACTCATCCCCTGAGTCGGTGATGCAAAGCCAGGGGTCGGTTTACGCATCCCCTAAGTTTGTGATACCGAGACAAGGGGCGGTCTACTCATCCCCTAAATTTGTGTAACCGAGACAGGGGACGGTCTACTCTTTGACTAAATTTGTGGTACAGAGACAGGGGACGGTCTACTCATCCCCTGGGTCTGTGATACAGAGGAAGGGGGCGGTCTACTCATCCCCTGAGTCTGTGATGCAGAGACAGGGGGCGGTCTACTCATCCTCTGAGTCTGTGATGCAGAGACAGGGGGCAGTCTGCTCATCCACTGAGTGTGTGACACAAAGACAGGGGGCGGACTACTCATCCCATGACTCTGTGATACAGAGACAGGAGGCGGTCTACTCATCCCCTGAGACCATGATAGAGAGACAGGGGGCCCTCTACTCATCCCCTGAGTCTATGATAGAGAGACAGGGGCGCTCCACTCATTCCCTGAGTCTGTGATCCAGAGACAGGGGGCGCTCTACTCATCCCCTGAGTCTGTGATAGAGAGACAGGGGCGCTCTACTCATCCCCTGAGTCTATGATACAGAGACAGGGTGCGGTCAACTCATCCCCTGAGTCTGTCATCCAGAGACAGGGGGCGGTCTACTCATCCCCTCAGTTTGTGATACAGAGACAGGGATTGGTCTACTCTTTCCCTAAATTTGTGATACAGAGACAGGGTGCGGTCGACACATCCCCTAAGTCTGTGATACAGAGACAGGGGGCGTTCTACTCATCCACTGAGTCTGTGAGACAGAGACAGGGGACGGTCTACTCATCCACTGACTCTGTGAGACAGAGACAGGGGGCGGTCTACTCATCCACTGACTCTGAGATACAGAAAGAGGGTGCGTTCTACTCATCCCCTGGGTCTGTGATACAAAGACAGTGTGTGGTCTAGTCATCCCCTGAGTCTGTTATACAGAGACAGGGGGCGGTGTACTCATTCACTGAGTCTGTGATACCGAGACAGGGGACGGTCTACTCATGCCCTAAATTTGTGAAACCGAGACAGGGGGCAGTCTACTCTTTCCCTAAATTTGTGATACAGAGACAGGGTGCGGTCTACACATCCCCTAAGTCTGTGATAAAGAGACAGGGGACGTTCTACTCATCCCCTGAGTCTGTGACACAGTGACAGGGGGCGGTCTACTCATCCACTGAGTCTGTGATGCAGAGACAGGAGGCGGACTGCTCATCACCTGAGTCTGTGGTACAGAGAGAACGGGCAGTTTACTCATCCCCTGAGTCTGTGATGCAGAGACAGGGGGCTGTCTACTCATCCCCAAATTCTGAGTTACAGAGACAGGGGGCGGTCTCCTCATCCTCTGAGTGTGTGATACAGAGACAGGGGCCAGTCTACTCATCCACTGAGTCTGTGATACAGAGACAGGGGAAGGCCTACTCATCCACTGAGTCTGTGATACAGAGACAGGGGAAGGCCTACTCATCCACTGAGTCTGTGATACAGAGACATGGGGCGGTCTACTCATCCCCTCAATATGTGATACAGAAAGAGGGGGCGGTCTACTCATCCACTGAGTCTGTGATACAGAGACAGGGGACGGTCTACTCATCCACTGAGTCTGTGATACAGAGACAGGGGACGGTCTACTCATCCACTGAGTCTGAGATACAGAGACATGGGGCGGTCTATTCATCCACTGAGTCTGTGATACAGAGACAAGGGGGTGGTCCACTCATTCCTTGAGTCTGTGATACAGAGACAGGAGGCGGTCTACTCATCCCCTGAGTCTATGATACAGAGACAGTTGGCGCTCTACTCATCCCCTGAGTCTGTGATACAAAGACAGGGGGCGGTCTACTCATCCCCTGAGTCCATGATGGAGAGACAGGGGGCGGTCTACTCATCCCCTGAGTCTGTGATGCAGAGACAGGAGGCGGTCAACTCATCCCTTGTGTCTGTGATACAGAGACAGGAGGCTGTCTAATCATCCCCTGAGTCTGTGATGCAGAGACAGGGGGCACTCTACTCATCCCCTGAGTCTTTGATACAGAGACAGGGGCCGGTCCTTTCATCCACTGAGTCTGTGATACAGAGACAGTTGGCGCTCTACTCCTCCCCTGAGTCCATGATGGAGAGACAGGGGGCGGTCTACTCATCCCCTGAGTCTGTGATGCAGAGACAGGAGGCGGTCTACTCATCCCCTGAGTCTGTGATACAAAGACATTGTGTGGTCTAGTCATCCCCTGAGTCTGTTATACAGAGACAGGGGGCGGTCTTCTCATCCTCTGAGTGTGTGATACCGAGACAGGGGCCAGTCTACTCATCCACTGAGTCTGTGATACAGAGACAGGGGAAGGCCTACTCATCCACTGAGTCTGTGATACAGAGACAGGGGAAGGCCTACTCATCCACTGAGTCTGTGATACAGAGACAGGGGGCGGTCTGCTCATCCACTGAGTCTGTGATACAGAGACATGGGGCGGTCTACTCATCCCCTCAATATGTGATACAGAAAGAGGGGGCGGTCTACTCATCCACTGAGTCTGTGATACAGAGACAGGGGAAGGCCTACTCATCCACTGAGTCTGTGATACAGAGACAGGGGAAGGCCTACTCATCCTCTGAGTGTGTGATACAGAGACAGGGGCCAGTCTACTCATCCACTGAGTCTGTGATACAGAGACAGGGGGCGGTCTACTCATCCCCTCAATATGTGATACAGAAAGAGGGGGCGGTCTACTCATCCACTGAGTCTGTGAAACAGAAACAGGGGGCGGTCTACTCATCCACTGAGTCTGTGATACAGAGACAGGGGGCGGTCTACTCATCCACTGAGTCTGTGATACAGAGACAGGGGACGGTCTACTCATCCACTGAGTCTGTGATACAGAGACAGGGGGCGGTCTACTCATCCACTGAGTCTGAGATACAGAGACATGGGGCGGTCTATTCATCCACTGAGTCTGTGATACAGAGACAGTTGGCGGTCAACTCATCCCTTGAGTCTATGATACAGAGACAGGAGGCTGTCTAATCATCCCCTGAGTCTGTGCTGCAGAGCCAGGGGGCGCTCTACTCATCCCCTGAGTCTGTGATACAGGGACAGGGGGCGGTCTACTCATCCCCTGAGTCTGTGATACAGGGATAGGGGGCGGTCAACTCATCCCTTGAGTCTGAGATACAGAGACAGGGGGCGGTCTACTCATCCCCTGAGTCTGTGATACAGGGACAGGGGGCGGTCTACTCATCCCCTGAGTCGGTGATGCAAAGCCAGGGGTCGGTTGACGCATCCCCTAAGTTTGTGATACCGAGACAAGGGGCGGTCTACTCATCCCCTAAATTTGTGTAACCGAGACAGGGGACGGTCTACTCTTTGACTAAATTTGTGGTACAGAGACAGGGGACGGTCTACTCATCCCCTGGGTCTGTGATACAGAGGAAGGGGGCGGTCTACTCATCCCCTGAGTCTGTGATGCAGAGACAGGGGGCGGTCTACTCATCCTCTGAGTCTGTGATGCAGAGACAGGGGGCAGTCTGCTCATCCACTGAGTGTGTGACACAAAGACAGGGGGCGGACTACTCATCCCATGACTCTGTGATACAGAGACAGGAGGCGGTCTACTCATCCCCTGAGACCATGATAGAGAGACAGGGGGCCCTCTACTCATCCCCTGAGTCTATGATAGAGAGACAGGGGCGCTCCACTCATTCCCTGAGTCTGTGATCCAGAGACAGGGGGCGCTCTACTCATCCCCTGAGTCTGTGATAGAGAGACAGGGGCGCTCTACTCATCCCCTGAGTCTATGATACAGAGACAGGGTGCGGTCAACTCATCCCCTGAGTCTGTCATCCAGAGACAGGGGGCGGTCTACTCATCCCCTCAGTTTGTGATACAGAGACAGGGATTGGTCTACTCTTTCCCTAAATTTGTGATACAGAGACAGGGTGCGGTCGACACATCCCCTAAGTCTGTGATACAGAGACAGGGGACGTTCTACTCATCCCCTAAGTCTGTGATACAGAGACAGGGGGCGTTCTACTCATCCACTGAGTCTGTGAGACAGAGACAGGGGACGGTCTACTCATCCACTGACTCTGTGAGACAGAGACAGGGGGCGGTCTACTCATCCACTGACTCTGAGATACAGAAAGAGGGTGCGTTCTACTCATCCCCTGGGTCTGTGATACAAAGACAGTGTGTGGTCTAGTCATCCCCTGAGTCTGTTATACAGAGACAGGGGGCGGTGTACTCATTCACTGAGTCTGTGATACCGAGACAGGGGACGGTCTACTCATGCCCTAAATTTGTGAAACCGAGACAGGGGGCAGTCTACTCTTTCCCTAAATTTGTGATACAGAGACAGGGTGCGGTCTACACATCCCCTAAGTCTGTGATAAAGAGACAGGGGACGTTCTACTCATCCCCTGAGTCTGTGACACAGTGACAGGGGGCGGTCTACTCATCCACTGAGTCTGCAATACAGAGACAGGGGACGGTCTACTCATCCACTGAGTCTGTGATACAGAGACAGGGGGCGGTCTACTCATCCACTGACTCTGAGATACAGAGACGTGGGGCGGTCTATTCATCCACTGAGTCTGTGATGCAGAGACAAGGGGGTGGTCTACTCATTCCTTGAGTCTGTGATACAGAGACAGGAGGCTGTCTACTCATCCCCTGAGTCTATGATACAGAGACAGTTGGCGCTCTACTCCTCCACTGAGTCCATGATAGAGAGACAGGGGGCGGTCTACTCATCCCCTGAGTCTGTGATGCAGAGACAGGAGGCGGTCAACTCATCCCTTGAGTCTGTGATACAGAGACAGGAGGCTGTCTACTCATCCCCTGAGTCCATGATAGAGAGACAGGGGGCGGTCTAATCATCCCCTGAGTCTGTGATGCAGAGACAGGAGGCGGTCAACTCATCCCTTGAGTCTGTGATACAGAGAGAGGAGGCTGTCTAATCATCCCCTGAGTCTGTGATGCAGAGACAGGGGGCGGTTAACTCATTCCCTGAGTCTTAGATACAGAGACAGGGGGCGGTCTACTCATCCCCTGAGTCTGTGATCCAGGGACAGGGGGCGGTCTACTCATCCCCTGAGTCTTTGATACAGAGACAGGGGCCGGTCTACTCATCCACTGAGGTCTGTGATACAGAGACAGTTGGCGCTCTACTCCTCCCCTGAGTCCATGATAGAGAGACAGGCGGCGGTCTCTTCATCCCCTGAGTCCGTGATGCAGAGACAGGAGGCGGTCAACTCATCCCTTGAGTCTGTGATACAGAGACAGGAGGCTGTCTGATCATCCCCTGATTCTGTGATGCAGAGACAGGGGGCACTCTACTCATCCCCTGAGTCTGTGATACAGAGACAGGGGGCGCTCTACTCATCCCCTGAGTCTGTGATGGAGAGACAGGGGCGCTCTACTCATCCCCTGAGTCTATGATACAAAGACAGGGGGCGGTCTACTCATCCCCTGAGTCTTTGATACAGAGACAGGGGGCGGTCTACTCATCCCTTGAGGCTGTGATCCAGAGAAAGGGGACTGTCTAATCATCCCCTAAGTCTGTGATACAGAGACAGGAGGCGGTCTAATCATCACCTGAGTCTGTGGTACAGAGAGAACGGGCAGTTTACTCATCCCCTGAGTCTGTGATGCAGAGACAGGGGGCTGTCTACTCATCCCCAAATTCTGAGTTGCAGAGACAGGGGGCGGTCTCCTCATCCTCTGAGTGTGTGATACAGAGACAGGGGCCAGTCTACTCATCCACTGAGTCTGTGATACAGAGACAGGGGAAGGCCTACTCATCCACTGAGTCTGTGATACAGAGACAGGGGAAGGCCTACTCATCCACTGAGTCTGTGATACAGAGACAGGGGGCGGTCTACTCATCCACTGAGTCTGTGATACAGAGACATGGGGCGGTCTAC
Source organism: Heterodontus francisci (assembly GCF_036365525.1). Lineage (NCBI taxonomy): Eukaryota > Metazoa > Chordata > Chondrichthyes > Heterodontiformes > Heterodontidae > Heterodontus > Heterodontus francisci. Next base: position 23,959 of record NW_027140334.1, read on the forward strand.
TCATCCCCTCAATATGTGATACAGAAAGAGGGGGCGGTCTACTCATCCACTGAGTCTGTGATACAGAGACAGGGGACGGTCTACTCATCCACTGAGTCTGTGATACAGAGACAGGGGACGGTCTACTCATCCACTGAGTCTGTGATACAGAGACAGGGGGCGGTCTACTCATCCCCTGAGTCTGTGATACAAAGACAGGGGGCGCTCTACTCATCCCCAGAGTCTGTGATACAGGGACAGGGGGCGGTCTACTCATCCCCTCAGTCTTTGATACAGAGACAGGGGCCGGTCCACTCATCCACTGAGTCTGTGATACAGAGACAGTTGGCGCTCTACTCCTCCCCTGAGTCCATGATGGAGAGACAGGGGGCGGTCTACTCATCCCCTGAGTCTGTGATGCAGAGACAGGGGCCGGTCCACGCATCCACTGAGTCTGTGATACAGAGACAGGGGGCGGTCTACTCATCCACTGACTCTGAGATACAGAGACGTGGGGCGGTCTATTCATCCACTGAGTCTGTGATGCAGAGACAAGGGGGTGGTCTACTCATTCCTTGAGTCTGTGATACAGAGACAGGAGGCGGTCTACTCATCCCCTGAGTCTATGATACAGAGACAGTTGGCGCTCTACTCCTCCCCTGAGTCCATGATAGAGAGACAGGGGGCGGTCTACTCATCCCCTGAGTCTGTGATGCAGAGACAGGAGGCGGTCAACTCATCCCCTGAGTCTGTGGTTCAGAGACAGGGGGCAGTCTACTCTTTCCCTAAATTTGTGATACAGAGACAGGGGGCAGTCTACTCATCCCCTGAGTCTTTGATACAGAGACAGGGGCCGGTCCACTCATCCACTGAGTCTGTGATACAGAGACAGGGGGCACTCTCCTCATCCCCTGAGTCTGTGATACAAAGACAGGGGGCGCTCTACTCATCCCCTGAGTCTGTGATGCAGAGACAGGAGGCGGTCAACTCATCCCTTGTGTCTGTGATACAGAGACAGGAGGCTGTCTAATCATCCCCTGAGTCTGTGATGCAGAGACAGGGGGCACTCTACTCATCCCCTGAGTCTGTGATACAAAGACAGGGGGCGGTCTACTCATCCCCTCAGTCTTTGATACAGAGACAGTGGCCGGTCCACTCATCCACTGAGTCTGTGATACAGAGACAGTTGGCGCTCTACTCCTCCCCTGAGTCCATGATGGAGAGACAGGGGGCGGTCTACTCATCCCCTGAGTCTGTGATGCAGAGACAGGGGCCGGTCCACTCATCCACTGAGTCTGTGATACAGAGACAGGGGGCGGTCTACTCATCCACTGAGTCTGAGATACAGAGACGTGGGGCGGTCTATTCATCCCCTGAGTCTGTGATGCAGAGACAAGGGGGTGGTCTACTCATTCCTTGAGTCTGTGATACAGAGACAGGAGGCGGTCTACTCATCCCCTGAGTCTATGATACAGAGACAGTTGGCGCTCTACTCCTCCCCTGAGTCCATGATAGAGAGACAGGGGGCGGTCTACTCATCCCCTGAGTCTGTGATGCAGAGACAGGAGGCGGTCAACTCATCCCCTGAGTCTGTGATTCAGAGACAGGGGGCAGTCTACTCTTTCCCTAAATTTGTGATACAGAGACAGGGGGCGGTCTACTCATCCCCTGAGTCTTTGATACAGAGACAGGGGCCGGTCCACTCATCCACTGAGTCTGTGATACAGAGACAGGGGGCACTCTCCTCATCCCCTGAGTCTGTGATACAAAGACAGGGGGCGCTCTACTCATCCCCTGAGTCTGTGATGCAGAGACAGGAGGCTGTCTAATCATCCCCTGAGTCTGTGATGCAGAGACAGGAGGCACTCTACTCATCCCCTGAGTCTGTGATACAAAGACAGGGGGCGCTCTACTCATCCCCTGAGTCTTTGATACAGAGACAGGGGCCGGTCCTTTCATCCACTGAGTCTGTGATACAGAGACAGTTGGCGCGCTACTCCTCCCCTGAGTCCATGATGGAGAGACAGGGGGCGGTCTACTCATCCCCTGAGTCTGTGATGCAGAGACAGGAGGCGGTCAACTCATCCCTTGTGTCTGTGATACAGAGACAGGAGGCAGTCTAATCATCCACTGAGTCTGTGATTCAGAGACAGGAGGCGGTCAACTCATCCCTTGTGTCTGTGATACAGAGACAGGAGGCACTCTACTCATCCCCTGAGTCTGTGATACAAAGACATTGTGTGGTCTAGTCATCCCCTGAGTCTGTTAAACAGAGACAGGGGGCGGTCTACTCATTCCCTGAATCTGAGTTACAGAGACAGGGGGCGGTCTCCTCATCCTCTGAGTGTGTGATACCGAGACAGGGGCCAGTCTACTCATCCACTGAGTCTGTGATACAGAGACAGGGGAAGGCCTACTCATCCACTGAGTCTGTGATACAGAGACAGGGGAAGGCCTACTCATCCACTGAGTCTTTGATACAGAGACAGGGGGCGGTCTACGCATCCACTGAGTCTGTGATACAGAGACATGGGGCGGTCTACTCATCCCCTCAATATGTGATACAGAAAGAGGGGGCGGTCTACTCATCCACTGAGTCTGTGATACAGAGACAGGGGAAGGCCTACTCATCCACTGAGTCTGTGATACAGAGACAGGGGAAGGCCTACTCATTCACTGAGTCTGTGATACAGAGACAGGGGGCGGTCTACTCATCCACTGAGTCTGTGATACAGAGACATGGGGCGGTCTACTCATCCCCTCAATATGTGATACAGAAAGAGGGGAAGGCCTACTCATCCCCTGAGTCTGTGATGCAGAGACAGGAGGCGGTCAACTCATCCCTTGAGTCTGTGATACAGAGACAGGAGGCTGTCTAATCATCCCCTGAGTCTGTGATTCAGAGACAGGGGGCGCTCTACTCATCCCCTGAGTCTGTGATCCAGAGACAGGGGGCGGTCTACTCATCCCCTGAGTCTGTGATACAGGGACAGGGGGCGGTCTACTCATCCCCTGAGTCAGTGATACAGGGACAGGGGGCGGTCTACTCATCCCCTGAGTCGGTGATGCAAAGACAGGGGTCGGTTTACTCATCCCCTAAATTTGTGATACCGAGACAAGGGGCGGTCTACTCATGCCCTAAATTTGTGTAACCGAGACAGGGGACGGTCTACTCTTTGACTAAATTTGTGATACAGAGACAGGGGGCGGTCTCCTCATCCCCTGGGTCTGTGATACAGAGGAAGGGGGCGGTCTACTCATCCCCTGAGTCTGTGATGCAGAGACAGGGGGCGGTCTACTCATCCCCTGAGTCTGTGATGCAGATACAGGGGGTAGTCTGCTCATCCACTGAGTGTGTGATACAAAGACAGGGGGCGGACTACTCATCCCATGACTCTGTGATACAGAGACAGGAGGCGGTCTACTCATCCCCTGAGACCATGATAGAGAGACAGGGGGCCCTCTACTCATCCCCTGAGTCGATGATAGAGAGACAAGGGCGCTCTACTCATTCCCTGAGTCTGTGATACAGAGACAGGGGGCGCTCTACTCATACCCTGAGTCTGTGATAGAGAGACAGGGGCGCTCCACTCATCCCCTGAGTCTATGATACAGAGACAGGGATTGGTCTACTCTTTCCCTAAATTTGTGATACAGAGACAGGGTGCGGTCTACACATCCCCTAAGTCTGTGAGACAGAGACAGGGGGCGGTCTACTCATCCACTGACTCTGTGATACCGAGACAGGGGACGGTCTACTCATGCCCTAAATTTGTGAAACCGAGACAGGGGGCAGTCTACTCTTTCCCTAAATTTGTGATACAGAGACAGGGGACGTTCTACTCATCCCCTGAGTCTGTGATACAGAGACAGGGGGAGGTCTACACATCCCCTAAGTCTGTGATACAGAGACAGGGGACGTTCTACTCATCCCCTGAGTCTGTGATACAGAGACAGGGGGCGGACTACTCATCCACTGAGTCTGTGATGCAGAGACAGGGGACGGTCTGCTCATCCACTGAGTCTGTGACACAGAGACAGGGGGCGGTCTGCTCATCCACTGAGTCTGTGAAACAGAGACAGGGGACGGTCTACTCATGCCCTAAATTTGTGAAACCGAGACAGGGGGCAGTCTCCTCTTTCCCTAAATTTGTGATACAGAGACAGGGGGCGGTCTACTCATCCCCAGAGTTTGTGATACAGAGACAGGGAGCGGTCTACTCATCCCCTGAGTCTGTAATTAAGAGACAAGGGGCAGTTTACTCATCCCCTGAGTCTATGATGCAGAGACAGGGGGCGGTCTACTCATCCACTGAGTCTGTGATACAGAGACAGGGGACGGTCTCCTCATCCTCTGTGTGTGTGATACAGAGACAGGGATTGGTCTACTCTTTCCCTAAATTTGTGATACAGAGACAGGGTGCGATCTACACATCCCCTAAGTCTGTGATACAGAGACAGGGGACGTTCTACTCATCCCCTGAGTCTGTGATACAGAGACAGGGGGCGGTCTACTCATCCACTGAGTCTGTGATACATAGACAGGGGGCGGTCTACACATCCACTGAGTCTGTGAGACAGAGACAGGGGACGGTCTACTCATCCACTGACTCTGTGAGACAGAGACAGGGGGCGGTCAACTCATCCACTGACTCTGAGATACAGATACAGGGGGCGGTCTACTCATCTCCTGGGTCTGTGAAACAAAGACAGTGTGCGGTCTACTCATCCCCTGAGTCTGTAATACAGAGACAGGGGGCGGTCTACTCATTCACTGAGTCTGTGATACCGAGACAGGGGACGGTCTACTCATGCCCTAAATTTGTGAAACCGAGACAGGGGGCAGTCTACTCTTTCCCTAAATTCGTGATACAGAGACAGGGGGTGGTCTACTCATCCCCAGAGTTTGTGATACAGAGACAGGCAGCAGTCTACTCATCCCCTGAGTCGGTGATACAAAGACAGGGGGCGGTTTACTCATCCCCTGAGTCTGTGATGCAAAGACAGGAGGCGGTCAACTCATCCCTTGAGTCTGTGATACAGAGACAGGAGGCTGTCTAATCATCCCCTGAGTCTGTGATGCAGAGACAGGGGGCGGTTAACTCATTCCCTGAGTCTTAGATACAGAGACAGGGGGCGGTCTACTCATCCCCTGAGTCTTTGATACAGAGACAGGGGCCGGTCTACTCATCCACTGAGGTCTGTGATACAGAGACAGTTGGCGCTCTACTCCTCCCCTGAGTCCATGATAGAGAGACAGGGGGCGGTCTACTCATCCCCTGAGTCTGTGATGCAGAGACAGGAGGCGGTCAACTCATCAAATGAGTCTGTGATACAGAGACAGGGGAAGGCCTACTCATCCACTGAGTCTGTGATACAGAGACAGGGGAAGGCCTACTCATCCACTGAGTCTGTGATACAGAGACATGGGGCGGTCCACTCATCCCCTCAATATGTGATACAGAAAGAGGGGGCGGTCTACTCATCCACTGAGTCTGTGATACAGAGACAGGGGACGGTCTACTCATCCACTGAGTCTGTGATACAGAGACAAGGGGGTGGTCCACTCATTCCTTGAGTCTGTGATACAGAGACAGGAGGCGGTCTACTCATCCCCTGAGTCCATGATACAGAGACAGTTGGCGCTCTACTCCTCCCCTGAGTCCATGATAGAGAGACAGGGGGCGGTCTACTCATCCCCTGAGTCTGTGATTCAGAGACAGGGGGCACTCTACTCATCCCCTGAGTCTGTGATACAAAGACAGGGGGCGCTCTACTCATCCCCTGAGTCTGTGATACAGAGACAGGGGGCGGTCTACTCAACCCCTGGGTCTGTGATACAGGGACAGGGGGCGGTCTACTCATCCCCTGAGTCAGTGATACAGGGACAGGGGGCGGTCTACTCATCCCCTGAGTCGGTGATGCAAAGACAGGGGTCGGTTTACTCATCCCCTAAATTTGTGATACAAAGACAAGGGGCGGTCTACTCATGCCCTAAATTTGTGTAACCGAGACAGGGGACGGTCTACTCTTTGACTAAATTTGTGATACAGAGACAGGGGGCGGTCTCCTCATCCCCTGGGTCTGTGATACAGAGGAAGGGGGCGGTCTACTCATCCCCTGAGTCTGTGATGCAGAGACAGGGGGTAGTCTGCTCATCCACTGAGTGTGTGACACAAAGACAGGGGGCGGACTACTCATCCCATGACTCTGTGATACAGAGACAGGAGGCGGTCTACTCATCCCCTGAGACCATGATAGAGAGACAGGGGGCCCTCTACTCATCCCCTGAGTCTATGATAGAGAGACAGGGGCGCTCTACTCATTCCCTGAGTCTGTGATACAGAGACAGGGGGCGCTCTACTCATACCCTGAGTCTGTGATAGAGAGACAGGGGCGCTCTACTCATCCCCTGAGTCTATGATACAGAGACAGGGGGCGGTCAACTCATCCCCTGAGTCTGTCATACAGAGACAGGGGGCGGTCTACTCATCCCCTGAGTTTGTGATACAGAGACAGGGATTGGTCTACTCTTTCCCTAAATTTGTGATACAGAGACAGGGTGCGGTCTACACATCCCCTAAGTCTGTGAAACAGAGACAGGGGGCGTTCTACTCATCCACTGAGTCTGAGATACAGATACAGGGGGCGGTCTACTCATCCCCTGGGTCTGTGATACAAAGACATTGTGTGGTCTAGTCATCCCCTGAGTCTGTTAGACAGAGACAGGGGGCGGTCTACTCATTCACTGAGTCTGTGATACCGAGACAGGGGACGGTCTTCTCATGCCCTAAATTTGTGAAACCGAGACAGGGGGCAGTCTACTCTTTCCCTAAATTTGTGATACAGAGACAGGGGACGTTCTACTCATCCCCTGAGTCTGTGATACAGAGACAGGGGGCGGTCTACACATCCCCTCAGTCTGTGATACAGAGACAGGGGACGTTCTACTCATCCCCTGAGTCTGTGATACAGAGACAGGGGGCGGACTACTCATCCACTGAGTCTGTGATACAGAGACAGGGGACGGTCTGCTCATCCACTGAGTCTGTGACACAGAGACAGGGGGCGGTCTGCTCATCCACTGAGTCTGTGAAACAGAGACAGGGGACGGTCTACTCATGCCCTAAATTTGTGAAACCGAGACAGGGGGCAGTCTCCTCTTTCCCTAAATTTGTGATACAGAGACAGGGGGCGGTCTACTCATCCCCAGAGTTTGTGATACAGAGACAGGGAGCGGTCTACTCATCCCCTGAGTCGGTGATACAAAGACAGGGGGCGGTTTACTCATCCCCTGAGTCTGTGATGCAAAGACAGGGGGCAATTTACTCATCCCCTGAGTCTGTAATTAAGAGACAAGGGGCAGTTTACTCATCCCCTGAGTCTGTGTTGCAGAGACAGGGGGCGGTCTACTCATCCACTGAGTGTGTGATACAGAGACAGGGGACGGTCTCCTCATCCTCTGAGTGTGTGATACAGAGACAGGGGCCAGTCAACTCATCCACTGAGTCTGTGATACAGAGACAGGGGGCGGTCTACTCATCCACTGAGTCTGTGATACAGAGACAGGGGGCGGTCTACTCATCCACTGAGTCTGTGATACAGAGACAGGGGGCCGTCTACTCATCCCCTGATTCTGTGATACTAAGACAGGGGGTGCTCTACTCATCCCCTGAGTCTATGAAACAGAGACAGGGGGCGGTTAACTCATTCCCGGAGTCTGAGATACAGAGACAGGGGGCGGTCTACTCATCTCCGAAATCTATGAAACAAGTTGTCATTGTGCACATAGGCACTAATGATATAGGTAAAAAACGGGATGAGGTCCTACATGCAGAGTTTAGGGAGTTAGGAGCCAAGTTAAAAAGTAGGACCTCAAAGGTAGTAATCTCAGGATTACTACCAGTGCCACGTGATAGTCAGAGTAAAAATGAAAGAATAGTCAGGATGAATGCGTGGCTTGAGAGATGGTGCAGGAAGGAGGGGTTCAGATTTTTGGGACATTGGGACCGGTTCTGGGGGAGGTGGGACTATTACAAATTGGACGGTCTACACCTGGGCCGGACTGGAACCAATGTCCTTGGAGGTGCTTTTGCTAACGCTGTTGGGGAGGGTTTAAACTAATGTGGCAGGGGGATGGGAACCAATTGAGGTCAGTTGACAGTAAGGAGGTAGTAACAAAAGCCTGTAAGGAACTAGATAATGAAGTCAGTGTGACTAAGGGGAAGAGCAGGCAAGGAGCAGATGATGAATATAAAGGGACTGGTGGTCTGAGGTGCATTTGTTTTAATGCCAGAAGTGTAGTAGGTAAGGTAGATGAACTTAGGGCTTGGATTAGTACCTGGGAGTATGATGTTATTGCTATTACTGAGACTTGGTTGAGGGAAGGGCATGATTGGCAACTAAATATCCCAGGATATCGATGCTTCAGGCGGGATAGAGAGGGAGGTAAAAGGGGTGGAGGAGTTGCATTACTGGTCAAAGAGGATATCACAGCTGTGCTGAAGGAGGGCACTATGGAGGACTCGAGCAGTGAGGCAATATGGACAGAACTCAGAAATAGGAAGGGTGCGGTAACAATGTTGGGGCTGTACTACAGGCCTCCCAACAGCGAGCGTGAGATAGAGGTACAAATATGTAAACAGATTATGGAAAGATGTAGGAGCAACAGGGTGGTGGTGATAGGAGATTTTAATTTTCCCAACATTGACTGGGATTCGCTTAGTGTTAGAGGTCCAGATGGAGCAGAATTTGTAAGGAGCATCCAGGAGGGTTTTCTAGAGCAGTATGTAAGTAGTCCAACTCGGGAAGGGGCCATACTGGACCTGGTGTTGGGGAATGAGCCCGGCCAGGTTGTTGAAGTTTCAGTAGGGGACTACTTTGGGAATAGTGATCACAATTCCGTAAGCTTTAAAATACTCATGGACAAAGACGAGAGTGGTCCAAAAGGGAGAGTGCTAAATTGGGGGAAGGCCAACTACACCAAAATTCGGCAGGAGCTGGGAAATGTAGATTGGGAGCAGCTGTTTGAAGGTAAATCCACATGTGATATGTGGGAGGCTTTTAAAGAGAGGTCGATTAGCGTGCAGGAGAGACATGTTCCTATGAAAATGAGGGATAGAAATGGCAAGATTAGGGAACCATGGATGACAGGTGAAATTGTGAGACTAGCTAAGAGGAAAAAGGAAGCATACATAAGGTCTAGGCGGCTGATGAAAGAAGAAGCTTTGAAAGAATATCGGGAATGTAGGACCAATCTGAAACGAGGAATTAAGAGGGCTAAAAGGGGTCATGAAATATCTTTAGCAAACAGGGTTAAGGAAAATCCCAAAGCCTTTTATTCATATATAAGGAGAAAGAGGGTAACTAGAGAAAGGATTGGCCCACTAAAGGACAAAGGAGGAATGTTATGCTTGGACTCAGAGAAAATGGGTGAGATTCTAAACGAGTACTTTGCATCAGTATTCACCGAGGAGAGGGACATGACGGATGTTGAGGTTAGGAACAGATGTTTGATTACTCTAGGTCAAGTCGGCATAAGGAGGGAGGAAGTGTTGGGTATTCTAAAGGGCATTAAGGTGGACAAGTCCCCAGGTCCGGATGGGATCTATCCCAGGTTACTGAGGGAAGCGAGAGAGGAAATAGCTGGGGCCTTAACAGATATCTTTGCAGCATCCTTAAACACGGGTGAGGTCCCGGAGGACTGGAGAATTGCTAATGTTGTCCCCTTGTTTAAGAAGGGTAGCAGGGATAATCCAGGTAATTATAGACCGGTGAGCCTGACGTCAGTGGTAGGGAAGCTGCTGGAGAAGATACTGAGGGATAGGATCTATTCCCATTTGGAAGAAAATGGGCTCATCAGTGATAGGCAACATGGTTTTGTGCAGGGAAGGTCATGTCTAACCAACTTAATAGAATTCTTTGAGGAAGTGACAAAGTTGATTGATGAGGGAAGGGCTGTCGATGTCATATACATGGACTTCAGTAAGGCGTTTGATAAGGTTCCCCATGGCAGGCTGATGGAGAAAGTGAAGGCGCTTGGGGTCCAAGGTGTACTAGCTAGATGGATAAAGAACTGGCTGGGCAACAGGAGACAGAGAGTAGCAGTAGAAGGGAGTTTCTCAAAATGGAGACGTGTGACCAGTGGTGTTCCACAGGGATCCGTGCTGGGACCACTGTTGTTTGTGATATACATTAATGATTTGGAGGAAAGTATAGGTGGACTGATTAGCAAATTTGCAGACGACACTAAGATTGGTGGAGTAGCAGATAGTGAAGGGGACTGTCAGAGAATACAGCAGAATATAGATAGATTGGAGAGTTGGGCAGAGAAATGGCAGATGGAGTTCAATCAGGGCAAATGCGAGGTGATGCATTTTGGAAGATCCAATTCAAGAGTGAACTATACAGTAAATGGAAAAGTCCTGGGGAAAATTGATGTCCAGAGAGATTTGGGTGTTCAGGTCCACTGTTCCCTGAAGGTGGCAACGCAGGTAAATAGAGTGGTCAAGAAGGCATACGGCATGCTTTCCTTCATCGGACGGGGCATTGAGTACAAAAGTTGGCAGGTCATGTTACAGTTGTATAGGACTTTGGTTCGGCCACATTTGGAATACTGCGTACAGTTCTGGTCGCCACATTATCAAAAGGATGTGGATGCTTTGGAGAGGGTGCAGAGGAGGTTCACCAGGATGTTGCCTGGTATGGAGGGCGCTAGCTATGAAGAGAGATTGAGCAGATTAGGATTATTTTCATTAGAAAGACGGAGGTTGAGGGGGGACCTGATTGAGGTGTACAAAATCATGAGAGGTATAGACAGGGTGGATAGCAAGAGGCTTTTTCCCAGAGTGGGGGTTTCAATTACTAGAGGACACGAGTTCAAAGTGAAAAGGGAAAAGTTTAGGGGGGATATGCGTGGAAAGTTCTTTACGCAGAGGGTGGTGGGCACCTGGAACGCATTGCCAGCGGAGGTGGTAGATGCGGGCACGATGGAGTCTTTTAAGATGTATCTAGACAGATACATGAATGGGCAGGAAGAAAAGAGATACAGAACCTTAGAAAATAGGCGACATGTTTAGAGAGAGGATCTGGATCGGCGCAGGCTTGGAGGGCCGAAGGGCCTGTTTCTGTGCTGTAATTATCTTTTGTTCTTTTTGTTCTTAAAGACAGTGTGCGGTCTACTCATCCCCTGAGTCTGTTATACAGAGACAGGGGGCGGTCTACTCATTCACTGAGTCTGTGATGCAGAGACAGGGATTGGTCTACTCTTTCCCTAAATTTGTGATACAGAGACAGGGTGCGATCTACACATCCCCTAAGTCTGTGATACAGAGACAGGGGACGTTCTACTCATCCCCTGAGTCTCTGATACAGAGACAGGGGGCGGTCTACTCATCCACTGAGTCTGTGATACATAGACAGGGGGCGGTCTACACATCTACTGAGTCTGTGAGACAGAGACAGGGGGCAATCTACTCATCCACTGACTCTGTGAGACAGAGACAGGGGGCGGTCAACTCATTCACTGACTCTGAGATACAGATACAGGGGGCGGTCTACTCATCTCCTGGGTCTGTGAAACAAAGACAGTGTGCGGTCTACTCATCCCCTGAGTCTGTTATACAGAGACAGGGGGCGGTCTACTCATTCACTGAGTCTGTGATACCGAGACAGGGGACGGTCTACTCATGCCCTAAATTTGTGAAACCGAGACAGGGGGCAGTCTACTCTTTCCCTAAATTCGTGATACAGAGACAGGGGGCGGTCTACTCATCCCCAGAGTTTGTGATACAGAGACAGGGAGCGGTCTACTCATCCCCTGAGTCGGTGATACAAAGACAGGGGGCGGTTTACTCATCCCCTGAGTCTGGTATGCAAAGACAGGAGGCAGTTTACTCATCCCCTGAGTCTGTGATGCAGAGACAGGGGGCTGTCTACTCATCCCCAAATTCTGAGTTACAGAGACAGGGGGCGGTCTCCTCATCCTCTGAGTGTGTGATACAGAGACAGGGGCCAGTCTACTCATCCACTGAGTCTGTGATACAGAGACAGGGGGCGGTCTACTCATCCACTGAGTCTGTGATACAGAGACAGGGGACGGTCTACTCATGCCCTAAATTTGTGAAACCGAGACAGGGGGCAGTCTACTCTTTCCCTAAATTTGTGATACAGAGACAGGGGGCGGTCTACTCATCCCCTGAGTCGGTGATACAAAGACAGGGGGCGGTTTACTCATCCCCTGAGTCTGGTATGCAAAGACAGGAGGCAGTTTACTCATCCCCTGAGTCTGTGATGCAGAGACAGGGGGCTGTCTACTCATCCCCAAATTCTGAGTTACAGAGACAGGGGACGGTCTCCTCATCCTCTGAGTGTGTGATACAGAGACAGGGGCCAGTCAACTCATCCACTGAGTCTGTGATACAGAGACAGGGGGCGGTCTACTCATCCACTGAGTCTGTGATACAGAGACAGTGGGCGGTCTACTCATCCCCTGATTCTGTGATACAAAGACAGGGGGCGCTCTACTCATCCCCTGAGTCTGTGATACAGAGACAGGGGGCGGTTAACTCATTCCCTGAGTCTGAGATACAGAGGCAGGGGGCGGTCTACTCATCCCCTGAGTCTGTGATACATAGACAGGGGTTGGTCTACTCAACTCCTGAGTCTGTGATGCAGAGACAGGGGGCGGTCTACTCATCCCATGACTCTGTGATGCAGAGACAGGGATTTGTCTACTCTTTCCCTAAATTTGTGATACAGAGACAGGGTGCGATCTACACATCCCCTTAGTCTGTGATACAGAGACAGGGGCCAGTCTACTCATCCACTGAGTCTGTGATACAGAGACAGGGGGCGGTCTACTCATCCACTGAGTCTGTGATACAGAGACAGGGGGCGGTCTACTCATCCACTGAGTCTGTGATACAGATACAGGGGGCGGTCAACTGATCTCCTGGGTCTGTGATACAAAGACAGTGTGCGGTCTAGTCATCCCCTGAGTCTGTTATACAGAGACAGGGGGCGGTCTACTCATTCACTGAGTCTGTGATACCGAGACAGGGGACGGTCTACTCTTTCCCTAAATTTGTGATACACAGACAGGGGGCGGTCTACTCATCCCCAGAGTTTGTGATACAGAGACAGGGAGCGATCTACTCATCCCCTGAGTCGATGATGCAAAGACAGGGGGCGGTTTACTCATCCCCTGAGTCTGTGATGCAACGACAGGAGGCAGTTTACTCATCCCCTGAGTCTGTAATTAAGAGACAAGGGGCAGTTTACTCATCCCCAAATTCTGAGTTACAGAGACAGGGGGCGGTCTCCTCATCCTCTCAGTGTGTGACACAGAGACAGGGGCCAGTCTACTCATCCACTGAGTCTGTGATACAGAGACAGGGGGCGGTCTGCTCATCCACTGAGTCTGTGATACAGAGACAGGGGGCGGTCTACTCATCCACTGAGTCTGTGATACACAGACAGGGGGCGCTCTACTCATCCCCTGAGTCTGTGAGACAGAGACAGGGGGCGGATAACGCATTCCCTGAGTCTGAGATACAGGGACAGGGGGCGGTCTACTCATCCCCTGAGTCTTTGATACAGAGACAGGGGCCGGTCTACTCATCCACTGAGTCTTTGATACAGAGACAGTGGGCGCTCTACTCCTCCCCTGAGTCCATGATAGAGAGACAGGGGGCGGTCTACTCATCCTCTGAGTCTGTGATACAGAGACAGGAGGCAGTCAACTCATCCCTTGAGTCTGTGATACAGAGACAGGAGGCTGTCTAATCATCCCCTGAGTCTGTGATGCAGAGACAGGGGGCACTCGACTCATCCCCTCAGTCTGTGATACAAAGACAGGGGGCGCTCTACTCATCCCCTGAGTCTGTGATACAGAGACAGGGGGCGCTCTACTCATCCCCTGAGTCTGTGATACAGAGACAGGGGGCGGTCTACTCATCCACTGAGTCTGTGATGCAAAGACAGGGGTCGGTTTACTCATCCCCTAAATTTGTTATACCGAGACAAGGGGCGGTCTACTCATGCCCTAAATTTGTGTAACCGAGACAGGGGACGGTCTACACATCCCCCAAGTCTGTGATACAGAGACAGGGGGCGGTCTACTCATCCCCTGGGTCTGTGATACAGAGGAAGGGGGCGGTCTACACATCCCCTGAGTCTGTGATGCAGAGACAGGGGGTAGTCTGCTCATCCACTGAGTGTGTGATACAAAGACAGGGGGCGGACTACTCATCCCATGACTCTGTGATACAGAGACAGGAGGCGGTCTACTCATCCCCTGAGTCTATGATAGAGAGACAAGGGGCAGTTTACTCATCCCCTGAGTCTGTGATGCAGAGACAGGGGGCGGTCTCCTCATCCTCTGAGTGTGTGATACAGACAGGGGCCAGTCAACTCATCCACTGAGTCTGTGATACAGAGACAGGGGGCGGTCTACTCATCCACTGAGTCTGTGATCCAGAGACAGGGGGCGGTCTACTCATCCCCTGATTCTGTGATACAAAGACAGGGGGCGCTCTACTCATCCCCTGAGTCTGTGATACAGAGACAGGGGGCGGTTAACTCATTCCCTGAGTCTGAGATACAGAGACAGGGGGCGGTCTACTCATCCCCTGAGTCTGTGACACATAGACAGGGGTTGGTCTACTCAACTCCTGAGTCTGTGATGCAGAGACAGGGGGCGGTCTACTCATCCCATGACTCTGTGATGCAGAGACAGGGATTTGTCTACTCTTTCCCTAAATTTGTGATACAGAGACAGGGTGCGATCTACACATCCCCTTAGTCTGTGATACAGAGACAGGGGCCAGTCTACTCATCCACTGAGTCTGTGATACAGAGACAGGGGGCGGTCTACTCATCCACTGAGTCTGTGATACAGAGACAGGGGGCGGTCTACTCATCCACTGAGTCTGTGATACAGATACAGGGGGCGGTCAACTGATCTCCTGGGTCTGTGATACAAAGACAGTGTGCGGTCTAGTCATCCCCTGAGTCTGTTATACAGAGACAGGGGGCGGTCTACTCATTCACTGAGTCTGTGATACCGAGACAGGGGACGGTCTACTCTTTCCCTAAATTTGTGATACAGAGACAGGGGGCGGTCTACTCATCCCCAGAGTTTGTGATACAGAGACAGGGAGCGATCTACTCATCTCCTGAGTCGATGATGCAAAGACAGGGGGCGGTTTACTCATCCCCTGAGTCTGTAATTAAGAGACAAGGGGCAGTTTACTCGTCCCCTGAGTCTGTGATGCAGAGACAGGGGGCTGTCTACTCATCCCCAAATTCTGAGTTACAGAGACAGGGGGCGGTCTCCACATCCTCTCAGTGTGTGACACAGAGACAGGGGCCAGTCTACTCATCCCCTGAGTCTGTGATACAGAGACAGGGGGCGGTCTGCTCATCCACTGAGTCTGTGATACAGAGACAGGGGGCGGTCTACTCATCCACTGAGTCTGTGATACACAGACAGGGGGCGCTCTACTCATCCCCTGAGTCTGTGAGACAGAGACAGGGGCCAGATAACGCATTCCCTGAGTCTGAGATACAGGGACAGGGGGCGGTCTACTCATCCCCTGAGTCTTTGATACAGAGACAGGGGCCGGTCTACTCATCCACTGAGTCTGTGATACAGAGACAGTGGGCGCTCTACTCCTCCCCTGAGTCCATGATAGAGAGACAGGGGGCTGTCTACTCATCCTCTGAGTCTGTGATACAGAGACAGGAGGCAGTCAACTCATCCCTTGAGTCTGTGATACAGAGATAGGAGGCTGTCTAATCATCCCCTGAGTCTGTGATGCAGAGACAGGGGGCACTCGACTCATCCCCTCAGTCTGTGATACAAAGTCAGGGGGCGCTCTATTCATCCCCTGAGTCTGTGATACAGAGACAGGGGGCGCTCTACTCATCCCCTGAGTCTGTGATACAGAGACAGGGGGCGGTCTACTCATCCACTGAGTCTGTGATGCAAAGACAGGGGTCGGTTTACTCATCCCCTAAATTTGTTATACCGAGACAAGGGGCGGTCTACTCATGCCCTAAATTTGTGTAACCGAGACAGGGGACGGTCTACACATCCCCCAAGTCTGTGATACAGAGACAGGGGGCGGTCTACTCATCCCCTGGGTCTGTGATACAGAGGAAGGGGGCGGTCTACACATCCCCTGAGTCTGTGATGCAGAGACAGGGGGTAGTCTGCTCATCCACTGAGTGTGTGATACAAAGACAGGGGGCGGACTACTCATCCCATGACTCTGTGATACAGAGACAGGAGGCGGTCTACTCATCCCCTGAGACCATGATAGAGAGACAGGGGGCCCTCTACTCATCCCCTGAGTCTATGATAGAGAGACAGGGGCGCTCTACTCATTCCCTGAGTCTGTGATACAGAGACAGGGGGCGCTCTACTCATCCCCTGAGTCTATGACACAGAGACAGGGGGCGGTCAACTCATCCCCTGAGCTTGTGATACAGAGACAGGGATTGGTCTACTCTTTCCCTAAATTTGTGATACAGAGACAGGGTGCGGTCAACACATCCCCTAAGTCTGTGATACAGAGACAGGGGACGTTCTACTCATCCACTGGGTCTGTGATACAAAGACAGTGTGTGCTCTAGTCATCTCCTGAGTCTGTTATACAGAGACAGGGGGCGGTCTACACATCCCCTAAGTCTGTGATACAGAGACAGGGGACGTTCTACTCATCCCCTGAGTCTGTGATACAGAGACAGGGGGCGGTCTACTCATCCACTGAGTCTGTGAGACAGAGACAGGGGACGGTCTACTCATCCACTGACTCTGTGAGACAGAGACAGGGGACGGTCTACTCATGCCCTAAATTTGTGAAACCGAGACAGGGGGCAGTCTACTCTTTCCCTAAATTTGTGATACAGAAACAGGGGACGGTCTACTCATCCCCAGAGTATGTGATACAGAGACAGGGAGCGGTCTACTCATCCCCTGAGTCTGTGATAAAAAGACAGTGTGCGGTCTTGTCATCCCCTGAGTCTGTTATACAGAGACAGGGGGCGGTCTACTCATCCACTGAGTCTGTGATACAGAGACAGGGGGCGCTCTACTCATCCCCTCAATATGTGATACAGAAAGAGAGGGCGGTCGACTCATCCCCTGAGTCTGTGATGCAGAGACAGGGGGCGGTTAACGCATTCCCTGAGTCTGAGATACAGAGACAGGGGGCGGTCTACTCATCCCCTGAGTCTTTGATACAGAGACAGGGGCCGGTCTACTCATCCACTGAGTCTGTGATACAGAGACAGTGGGCGCTCTACTCCTCCCCTGAGACTGTGATACAGAGACAGGGGTCGGTTTACTCATCCCCTGAGTCTTTGATACAGAGACAGGGGCCGGTCTACTCATCCACTGAGTCTGTGATACAGAGACAGTGGGCGCTCTACTCCTCCCCTGAGACTGTGATACAGAGACAGGAGGCAGTCAACTCATCCCTTGAGTCTGTGATGCAGAGACAGGAGGCTGTCTAATCATCCCCTGAGTCTGTGATACAGAGACAGGGGGCGGTTAACTCATTCCCTGAGCACGATGATAGAGAGACAGGGGGCCCTCTACTCATCCCCTGAGTCTGTGATAGAGAGACAGGGGCGCTCTACTCATCCCCTGAGTCTGTGATAGAGAGACAGGGGCGCTCTACTCATCCCCTGAGTCTATGATACAGAGACAGGGGGCGGTCCACTCATCCCCTGATTCTTTGATACAGTGACAGGGGGCAGTCTAATCATCCCCTGAGTTTGTGATACAGAGACAGGGAGCGGTCTACTCATCCCCTGAGTCGGTGATGCAAAGACAGGGGTCGGTTTACTCATCCCCTAAATTTGTTATACCGAGACAAGGGGCGGTCTACTCATGCCCTAAATTTGTGTAACTGAGACAGGGGACGGTCTACACATCCCCTAAGTCTGTGATACAGAGACAGGGGGCGGTCGACTCATTCCCTGGGTCTGTGATACAGAGGAAGGGGGCGGTCTACTCATCCCCTGAGTCTGTGATGCAAAGACAGGAGGCGGTCAACTCATCCCTTGAGTCTGTGATACAGAGACAGGAGGCTGTCTAATCATCCCCTGAGTCTGTGATGCAGAGACAGGGGGCAGTCTGCTCATCCCCTGAGTCTATGACAGAGAGACAGGGGCGCTCTACTCATTCCCTGAGTCTGTGATACAGAGACAGGGGGCGCTCTACTCATCCCCTGAGTCTGTGATCGAGAGACAGGGGCGCTCTACTCATCCCCTGAGTCTTTGATACAGAGACAGGGGGCGTTCAACTCATCCCCTGAGTCTGTCATACAGAGACAGGGGGCGGTCTACTCATCCCCTGAGTTTGTGATACAGAGACAGGGATTGGTCTACTCTTTCCCTAAATTTGTGATACAGAGACAGGGTGCGGTCTACACATCCCCTAAGTCTGTGATACAGAGGCAGGGGACGTTCTACTCATCCCCTGAGTCTGTGATACAGAGACAGGGGGCGGTCTACTCATTCATTGAGACTGTGATACCGAGACAGGGGACGGTCTACTCATACCCTAAATTTGTGAAACCGAGACAGGGGGCAGTCTACTCTTACCCTAAATTTGTGATACAGAGACAGGGTGCGGTCTGCACATCCCCTAAGTCTGTGATACAGAGACAGGGGATGTTCTACTCATCCCCTGAGTCTGTGATACAGAGACAGGGGGCGGTCTACTCATCCACTGAGTCTGTGAGACAGAGACAGGGGACGGTCTACTCATCCACTGACTCTGTGAGACAGAGACAGGAGACGGTCTACTCATGCCCTAAATTTGTGAAACCGAGACAGGGGGCAGTCTACTTTTTCCCTAAATTTGTGATACAGAGACAGGGGACGGTCTACTCATGCCCTAAATTTGTGAAACCGAGACAGGGGGCAGTCTACTCTTTCCCTAAATTTGTGATACAGAGACAGGGGATGGTCTACTCATCCCCAGAGTTTGTGATACAGAGACAGGGAGCGGTCTACTCATCTCCTGAGTCTGTGATAAAAACACAGTGTGCGGTCTAGTCATCCCCTGAGTCTGTTATGCAGAGACAGGGGGCGGTCTACTCATCCACTGAGTCTGTGAGACAACGACAGCGGCCGGTCTACTCAACCACTGACTCTGAGATACAGAGACAGGGTGCGGTCTTCTCATCCACTGACTCTGAGATACAGAGACAGGGGGCGGTCTTCTCTTCCACTGAGTCTGTGATACAGAGACATGGGATGGTCTACTCATCCCCTGACTCTGAGATACAGAGACAGGGGGCAGTCTACTCATCCCCTGAGTCTGTGATGCAGAGACAGGAGGCGGTCTTCTCATCCACTCACTCTGAGATACAGAGACAGGGGCCGGTCTACTCATCCCCTGAGTCTGTGATACAGAGACAGGGGGGGTCTACTCATCCAACGAGTGTGTGATAAAGAGACAGGGGGCGGTCTACTCATTCCCTGAGTCTGTGATCCAGAGAAAGGGGGCAGTCTACTCATCCCCTGAGTCTGAGATAAAGAGACAAGGGGCAGTTTACACATACCCTGGGTCTGTGACAGAGAGGAAAGGGCGGTCTACTCATCCCCTGAGTCTGTGACACAGAGACAGGGGGCCGTCTACTCATCCCCTGAGTCTGTGATACAGAGACAGGGGGCGGTCTACTCACCCACTGACTCTGTGATCCAGAGACAGGGGGCGGTCTACTCATCCACTGTGTCTGTGATACAGAGACAGGGGGCGCTCTACTCATCCCCTGTGTCTGTGATACAGAGACAGGGGGCGGTCTACTCATCCACTGTGTCTGTGATACAGAGACAGGGGGCGGTCTAATCATCCACTGTGTCTGTGATGCAGAGACAGGAGGCGGTCTACTCATCCCCTGAGTCGATGATACAGAGACAGGGGGCGGTCTATTCATCCCCTGAGTCTTTGATACAGAGACAGGGGCCCGTCTTCTGATCCACTGAGTCTGTGATACAGAGACAGGGGGCGGTCTACTCATTCCCTGAGTCTGTGATCCAGAAACAGGGGGTGGTCTACTCATCCCTTGAGTATGTGATACAGAGACAGGGGGGGGGTCTACTAATCCATTGAGTCTGTGATACAGAGACAGGAGGCAGTCTACTCA
This sequence comes from Heterodontus francisci, assembly GCF_036365525.1. Taxonomy (NCBI): domain Eukaryota; kingdom Metazoa; phylum Chordata; class Chondrichthyes; order Heterodontiformes; family Heterodontidae; genus Heterodontus; species Heterodontus francisci. Next base: position 44,103 of record NW_027140334.1, read on the forward strand.
TCCCCTGAGTCTATGATACAGAGACAGAGGGCACTCTACTCATCCCCTGTGTCCATGATAGAGAGACAGGGGGCGCTCTACTTATCCCCTTAGTCTCTGATACAGAGACAGCGGGCGCTCTACTCACCCCCTGAGTCTGCGAAACAGAGACAGGGGGCGGTCTACTCATCCCCTGAGTCTGTCATAGAGAGAAAGTGTGCGGTCAACTCATCACCTTAGTCTGTGATGCAGAGACAGGGGGCGGTCTACTCATCCCCCGAGTATGTGATAAAGAGACAGGGGGCGGTCTATTCATCCCCTGAGTCTTTGATACAGAGGCACGGGGCCCGTCTTCTGATCCACTGAGTCTGTGATACAGAGACAGGGGGCGGTCTACTCATCCACTGAGTCTGTGATACAGAGACAGGGGGCGGTCTACTCATTCCCTGAGTCTGTGATCCAGAAACAGGGGGTGGTCTACTCATCCCTTGAGTATGTGATACAGAGACAGGGTGGGATCTACTCATCCCTTGAGTCTGCGAAACAGAGACAGGGGGCGGTCTACTCATCCCCTGAGTCTTTGATACAGAGATAGGGGCCGGTCTTCTCATCCACTGAGTCTGTGATGCAGAGAAAGGGGACGGTCTACTCATCCACTGAGTCTGTGATACAGAGACAGGGGGCAGTCTACTCATCCCCTGAGTCTTTGATACAGAGACAGGGGCAGGTCTTCTCATCCACTGAGTCTGTGATACAGAGACAGGGGGCGGTCTACTCATTCACTGAGTCTGCGAAACAGATACAAGGGGCGGTCTACTCATCCACTGTGTCTGTGACACAGAGACAGGGGGCGGTCTACTCATTTACTGAGTCTGTGATACAGAAACAAGGGGCGGTCTACTCATCCACTGACTCTGTGATCCAGAGACAGGGGGCGGTTTACTCATCCACTGTGTCTGTGATACAGAGACAGGGGACGGTCTTCTCATCCACTGAGTCTGTGAGACAGAGACAGGGGGCGGTCCACTCATCCACTGTGTCTGTGATACAGAGACAGGGGGCGCTCTACTCATCCCATGAGTATGTGATACAGAGACAGGGGGGGGTCTACTCATCCCTTGAGTCTGTGATGCAGAGACAGGAGGCAGTCTACTCATCCCCTGAGTCTCTGATAGAGAGACAGCGGGCGCTCTACTCACCCCCTGAGTCTGCGAAACAGAGACAGGGGGCGGTCTACTCATCGCCTGAGTCTGTCATAGAGAGAAAGTGTGCGGTCAACTCATCACCTGAGTCTGTGATGCAGAGACAGGGGGCGGTCTACTCATCCCCCGAGTATGTGATAAAGAGACAGGGGGCGGTCTATTCATCCCCTGAGTCTTTGATACAGAGGCACGGGGCCCGTCTTCTGATCCACTGTGTCTGTGATCCAGAAACAGGGGGTGGTCTACTCATCCCTTGAGTATGTGATACAGAGACAGGGTGGGGTCTACTCATCCCTTGAGTCTGCGAAACAGAGACAGGGGGCGGTCTACTCATCCCCTGAGTCTTTGATACAGAGATAGGGGCCGGTCTTCTCATCCACTGAGTCTGTAATGCAGAGAAAGGGGACGGTCTACTCATCCACTGAGTCTGTGATACAGAGACAGGGGGCAGTCTACCCATCCCCTCAGTCTTTGATACAGAGACAGGGGCAGGTCTTCTCATCCACTGAGTCTGTGATACAGAGACAGGGGGCGGTCTACTCATTCACTGAGTCTGCGAAACAGAAACAAGGGGCGGTCTACTCATCCACTGAATCTGTGATCCAGAGACAGGGGGCGGTCTTCTCATCCACTGTGTCTGTGATACAGAGACTGGGGGCGCTCTACTCATCCCCTGAGTGTGTGATACAGAGACTGGGGGCGCTCTACTCATCCCCTGAGTATGTGATACAGAGACAGGGGGCGTTCTATTCATCCCCTGAGTCTTTGATACAGAGACAGGGGCGGTCTACTCATCCCCTGAGTCTATGATACAGAGACAGGGGGCGGTCTTCTCATCCACTGAGTCTGTGATACAGAGACAGGGGGGCGGTCTACTCATCCACTGAGTCTGTGATCCAGAGACAGGGGGCGGTCTACTCATCCCCTGAGTCTGTGATACAGTAACAGGGGGTGGTCTACTCATCCCTTGAGTATGTGATACAGAGACAGGGGGCGGTCTACTCATTCACTGAGTCTGCGAAACAGAAACAAGGGGCGGTCTACTCATCCACTGAATCTGTGATCCAGAGACAGGGGGCGGTCTACTCATTCCCTGAGTCTGTGATACAGAAACACGGGGTGGTCTTCTCATCAACTGAGTCTGTGATGCAGAGATATGGGCCGGTCTTCTCATCCACTGAGTCTGTGATGTAGAGAAAGGGGACGGTCTACTCATCCACTGAGTCTGTGAAACAGAGACAGGGGGCAGTCTACTCATCCCCTGAGTCTGTGATACAGTAACAGGGGGTGGTCTACTCATCCCTTGAGTATGTGATACAGAGACAGGGAGCGGTCTACTCATTCACTGAGTCTGCGAAACAGAAACAAGGGGCGGTCTACTCATCCACTGAATCTGTGATCCAGAGACAGGGGGCGGTCTACTCATTCCCTGAGTCTGTGATACAGAGATATGGGCCGGACTTCTCATCCACTGAGTCTGTGATGTAGAGAAAGGGGACGGTCTACTCATCCCCTGAGTCTGTGATACAGAGACAGGGGGCGGTCGACTCATTCATTGAGTCTGTGATACAGAAACAGGGGGCGGTCTACTCACCCACTGACTCTGTGATCCAGAGACAGGGGGCGGTCTACTCATCCACTGTGTCTGTGATACAGAGACAGGGGGCGCTCTACTCATCCCCTGTGTCTGTGATACAGAGACAGGGGGCGGTCTACTCATCCACTGTGTCTGTGATACAGGGACAGGGGGTGGTCTTCTCATCAACTAAGTCTGTGATGCAGAGACAGGGGGGCGGTCTACTCATCCACTGAGTCTTTGAAACAGAGATATGGGCTGGACTTCTCAGCCACTGAGTCTGTGATGTAGAGAAAGGGGACGGTCTACTCATCCCCTGAGTCTGTGATACAGAGACAGGGGGCGGTCTACTCACCCACTGACTCTGTGATCCAGAGACAGGGGGCGGTCTACTCATCCACTGTGTCTGTGATACAGAGACAGGGGGCGCTCTACTCATCCCCTGTGTCTGTGATACAGAGACAGGGGGCGGTCTAATCATTCACTGATCTGTGATGCAGAGACAGGTGGCGGTCTACTCATCCCTTGACTCTGTGAAACAGAGACAGGAGGCGGTCTACTCATCCCCTGAGTCTATGATACAGAGACAGGGGGCGGTCTATTCATCCCCTGAGTCTTTGATACAGAGACAGGGGCCCGTCTTCTGATCCACTGAGTCTGTGATACAGAGACAGGGGGCGGTCTACTCATTCCCTGAGTCTGTGATCCAGAAACGGGGTGGTCTACTCATCCCTTGAGTATGTGATACAGAGACAGGGGGGGGGGGTCTACTAATCCATTGAGTCTGTGATACAGAGACAGGAGGCAGTCTACTCATCCCCTGAGTCTATGATACAGAGACAGATGGCACTCTACTCATCCCCTGTGTCCATGATAGAGAGACAGGGGGCGCTCTACCTCTCCCCTTAGTCTCTGATACAGAGACAGCGGGCGCTCTACTCACCCCCTGAGTCTGCGAAACAGAGACAGGGGGCGGTCTACTCATCCCCTGAGTCTGTCATAGAGAGAAAGTGTGCGGTCAACTCATCACCTAAGTCTGTGATGCAGAGACAGGGGGCGGTCTACTCATCCCCCGAGTATGTGATAAAGAGACAGGGGGCGGTCTATTCATCCCCTGAGGCTTTGATACAGAGGCACGGGGCCCGTCTTCTGATCCACTGAGTCTGTGATACAGAGACAGGGGGCGGTCTACTCATCCACTGAGTCTGTGATACAGAGACAGGGGGCGGTCTACTCATTCCCTGAGTCTGTGATCCAGAAACAGGGGGTGGTCTACTCATCCCTTGAGTATGTGATACAGAGACAGGGTGGGATCTACTCATCCCTTGAGTCTGCGAAACAGAGACAGGGGGCGGTCTACTCATCCCCTGAGTCTTTGATACAGTGATAGGGGCCGGTCTTCTCATCCACTGAGTCTGTGATGGAGAGAAAGGGGACGGTCTACTCATCCACTGAGTCTGTGATACAGAGACAGGGGGCAGTCTACTCATCCCCTGAGTCTTTGATACAGAGACAGGGGCAGGTCTTCTCATCCACTGAGTCTGCGAAACAGATACAAGGGGCGGTCTACTCATCCACTGTGTCTGTGACACAGAGACAGGGGGCGGTCTACTCATTTACTGAGTCTGTGATACAGAAACAAGGGGCGGTCTACTCATCCACTGACTCTGTGATCCAGAGACAGGGGGCGGTTTACTCATCCACTGTGTCTGTGATACAGAGACAGGGGACGGTCTTCTCATCCACTGAGTCTGTGAGACAGAGACAGGGGGCGGTCCACTCATCCACTGTGTCTGTGATACAGAGACAGGGGGCGCTCTACTCATCCCATGAGTATGTGATCCAGAGACAGGGGGCGGTCTAATCATTCACTGATCTGTGATGCAGAGACAGGAGGTGGTCTACACATCCCCTGAGTCTTTGATACAGAGACAGGGGCCCGTCTTCTCATCCACTGAGTCTGTGATACAGAGACAGGGGGCGGTCTACTCATCCACTGAGTCTGTGATCCAGAAACAGGGGGTGGTCTACTCATCCCTTGAGTATGTGATACAGAGACACGGGGGGGTCTACTCATCCCTTGAGTCTGTGATGCAGAGACAGGAGGCAGTCTACTCATCCCCTGAGTCTATGATACAGAGACAGAGGGCACTCTACTCATCCCCTGTGTCCATGATAGAGAGACAGGGGGTGCTCTACTTCTCCCCTGAGTCTATGATCGAGAGACAGCGGGCGCTCTACTCACCCCCTGAGTCTGCGATACAGAGACTGGGGGCGGTCTACTCATCCCCTGAGTCTTTGAAACAGAGATATGGGCCGGTCTTCTCATCCACTGATTCTGTGATGTAGAGAAAGGGGACGGTCTACTCATCCACTGAGTCTGTGAAACAGAGACAGGGGGCAGTCTACTCATCCCCTGAGTCTTTGATACAGAGACAGGGGCAGGTCTTCTCATCCACTGAGTCTGTGATACAGAGACAGGGGGCGGTCTACTCATTCACTGAGTCTGCGAAACAGATACAAGGGGCGGTCCACTCATCCACTGAATCTGTGATCCAGAGACAGGGGACGGTCTTCTCATCCACTGTGTCTGTGATACAGAGACTGGGGGCGCTCTACTCATCCCCTGAGTATGTGATACAGTGACAGGGGGCGGTCTACTCATCCCCTGAGTCTATGATACAGAGACAGGGGGCGGTCTATTCATCCCCTGAGTCTTTGATACAGAGACAGGGGCGGTCTACTCATCCCCTGAGTCTATGATACAGAGACAGGGGGCGGTCTTCTCATCCACTGAGTCTGTGACACAGAGACAGGGGGGCGGTCTTCTCATCCACTGAGTCTGTGATGCAGAGACAGGGGGGCGGTCTACTCATCCACTGAGTCTGTGATACAGAGACAGGGGGCGGTCTACTCATCCCTTGAGTATGTGATACAGAGACAGGGGGCGGTCTACTCATCCACTGAATCTGTGATCCAGAGACATGGGGCGGTCTACTCATCCACTGTGTCTGTGATACAGAGACAGGGGGCGCTCTACTCATCCCCTGAGTCTATGATACAGAGACAGGGGCCGGTCTACTCATCCACTGTGTCTGTGATACAGAGACAAGGGGCGCTCTACTCATCCCCTGAGTCTATGGTACAGAGACAGGGGGCGGTCTACTCATCCACTGAGTCTATGATACAGAGACAGGGGACGGTCTACTCATCCACTGAGTCTATGATACAGAGACGGGGGGCAGTCTACTCATCCACTGAGTCTGTGATACAGAGACAGGGGGTGGTCTACTCATCCCTTGAGTATGTGATACAGAGTCAGGGGGCGGTCTACTCATCCACTGAGTCTATGATACAGAGACAGGGGGCGGTCTACTCATCCACTGAGTCTATGATACAGAGACAGGGGACGGTCTACTCATCCACTGAGTCTATGATACAGAGACAGGGGGCGGTCTACTCATCCACTGAGTCTATGATACAGAGACAGGGGGCGGTCTACTCATTCCCTGAGTCTGTGATACAGAAACAGGGGGTGGTCTACTCATCCCTTGAGTATGTGATACAGAGTCAGGGGGCGGTCTACTCATCCCCTGAGTTGGTGATTCAAAGACAGGGGGCGGTCTACTCATCCTCTGTGTTTGTGATGCAGAGACAGGGGGCGGTCTACTCATCCCCTGAGTCTGTGATACAGAGACAGGGCGGGGTCTACTCATCCCTTGAGTCTGTGATACAGAGAAAGAATGCGGTCTACTCATCACCTGAGTCTGTGATACAGAGACAGGGGGGGGTCTACTCATCCTCTGTGTTTGTGATACAAAGACAGGGGGCGGTCTACTCATCCTCTGTGTTTGTGATACAATGACAGGGGGATGTCTACTCATCCCCCGAGTGTGTGATAAAGAGACAGGGGGCGGTCTACTCATTCCCTGAGTCTTTGATACAGAGGCAGGGGGCGGTCTACTCATTCCCTGAGTCTGTGATACAGAGACAGGGGGCGGTCTACTCATCCCCCGAGTATGTGATAAAGAGACAGGGGGCGGTCTACTCATTCCCTGAGTCTTTGATACAGAGGCAGGGGGCGGTCTACTCATTCCCTGAGTCTGTGATACAGAGACAGGGGGCGGTCTACTCATCCTCTGGGTCTGTGATACAGAGGAAGGGGGCGGTGTACTCATCCCCTGAGTCTGTGACACAGAGACAGGGGGCGGTCTACACATCCCGAGTTTGTTATACAGAGACAGGGGGCGGTCTACTCATCCCCTGAGTCTGTCATTCAGAGAATGTGTGCGGTCTACACATCACCTGAGTCTGTGATAAAGAGACAGGGGGCGGTCTACTCATCCCCTGAGTCTGAGATACAGAGACAAGGGGCGGTCTACTCATCTCCTGAGTCTGTGATACAGAGTCAAGGGGCGGTCTACTCATCCCCTGAGTCTGTGATACAGAGACAGGGGGCTGTCTACTCATCCACTGAGTCTGTGATACAGAGACAGGGGACGGTCTACTCATCCCCTGAGTCTGTGATGCAGAGACAGGGGGCGGTCTACTCATCCACTGAGTCTGTGAGACAACGACAGCGGCCGGTCTAGTCATCCACTGAGTCTGTGATACAGAGACAGGGGACGATCTACTCAACCACTGACTCTGAGATACAGAGACATGGGATGGTCTACTCATCCCCTGACTCTGAGATACAGAGACAGGGGGCGGTCTACTCATCCCCTGAGTCTCTGATAGAGAGACAGCGGGCGCACTACTCACCCCCTGAGTCTGCGAAACAGAGACAGGGGGCGGTCTACTCATCGCCTGAGTCTGTCATAGAGAGAAAGTGTGCGGTCAACTCATCACCTGAGTCTGTGATGCAGAGACAGGGGCCGGTCTACTCATCCCCCGAGTATGTGATAAAGAGACAGGGGGCGGTCTATTCATCCCCTGAGTCTTTGATACAGAGGCACGAGGCCCGTCTTCTGATCCACTGAGTCTGTGATACAGAGACAGGGGGCGTTCTACTCATCCACTGTGTCTGTGATCCAGAAACAGGGGGTGGTCTACTCATCCCTTGAGTATGTGATACAGAGACAGGGTGGGGTCTACTCATCCCTTGAGTCTGCGAAACAGAGACAGGGGGCGGTCTACTCATCCCCTGAGTATTTGATACAGAGATAGGGGCCGGTCTTCTCATCCACTGAGTCTGTACTGCAGAGAAAGGGGACGGTCTACTCATCCATTGAGTCTGTGATACAGAGACAGGGGGCAGTCTACTCATCCCCTAAGTCTTTGATACAGAGACAGGGGCAGGTCTTCTCATCCACTGAGTCTGTGATACAGAGACAGGGGGCGGTCTACTCATTCACTGAGTCTGCGAAACAGAAACAAGGGGCGGTCTACTCATCCACTGAATCTGTGATCCAGAGACAGGGGGCGGTCTTCTCATCCACTGTGTCTGTGATACAGAGACTGGGGGCGCTCTACTCATCCCCTGAGTGTGTGATACAGAGACTGGGGGCGCTCTACTCATCCCCTGAGTATGTGATACAGAGACAGGGGGCGTTCTATTCAACCCCTGAGTCTTTGATACAGAGACAGGGGCGGTCTACTCATTCCCTGAGTCTGTGATACAGAAACAGGGGGTGGTCTTCTCATCAACTGAGTCTGTGATGCAGAGACAGGGGGGCGGTCTACTCATCCACTGAGTCTTTGAAACAGAGATATGGGCCGGTCTTCTCATCCACTGAGTCTGTGATGTAGAGAAAGGGGACGGTCTACTCATCCACTGAGTCTGTGAAACAGAGACAGGGGGCAGTCTACTCATCCCCTGAGTCTGTGATACAGTAACAGGGGGTGGTCTACTCATCCCTTGAGTATGTGATACAGAGACAGGGGGCGGTCTACTCATTCACTGAGTCTGCGAAACAGAAACAAGGGGCGGTCTACTCATCCACTGAATCTGTGATCCAGAGACAGGGGGCGGTCTACTCATTCCCTGAGTCTGTGATACAGAAACAGGGGGTGGTCTTCTCATCAACTAAGTCTGTGATGCAGAGACAGGGGGGCGGTCTACTCATCCACTGAGTCTTTGAAACAGAGATATGGGCCGGACTTCTCATCCACTGAGTCTGTGATGTAGAGAAAGGGGACGGTCTACTCATCCCCTGAGTCTGTGATACAGAGACAGGGGGCGGTCTACTCATTCATTGAGTCTGTGATACAGAAACAGGGGGCGGTCTACTCACCCACTGACTCTGTGATCCAGAGACAGGGGGCGGTCTACTCATCCACTGTGTCTGTGATACAGAGACTGGGGGCTGTCTACTCATCCACTGAGTCTGTGATACAGAGACAGGGGACGGTCTACTCATCCCCTGAGTCTGTGATGCAGAGACAGGGGGCGGTCTACTCATCCACTGAGTCTGTGAGACAACGACAGCGGCCGGTCTAGTCATCCACTGAGTCTGTGATACAGAGACATGGGATGGTCTACTCATCCCCTGACTCTGACATACAGAGACAGGGGGCGGTCTACTCATCCCCTGAGTCTCTGATAGTGAGACAGCGGGCGCTCTACTCACCCCCTGAGTCTGCGAAACAGAGACAGGGGGCGGTCTACTCATCCCCTGAGTCTGTGATGCAGAGACAGGGGGCGGTCTACTCATCCCCCGAGTATGTGATAAAGAGACAGGGGGCGGTCTATTCATCCCCTGAGTCTTTGATACAGAGGCACGGGGCCCGTCTTCTGATCCACTGAGTCTGTGATACAGAGACAGGGGGTGGTCTACTCATCCACTGTGTCTGTGACACAGAGACAGGGGGCGCTCTACTCATACACTGATCTGTGATCCAGAGACAGAGGGCGGTCTATTCATCCCCTGAGTCTTTGATACAGAGACAGGGGCCCGTCTTCTCATCCACTGAGTCTGTGATCCAGAGACAGGGTCGGTCTACTCATCCCTTGAGTATGTGATACAGAGACAGGGGGCGGTCTACTCATCCATTGAGTCTGTGATACAGAGACAGGAGGCTGTCTACTCATCCCTTGAGTCTGTGATACAGAGACAGGAGGCGGTCTGCTCATCCCCTCAGTCTATGATACAGAGACAGGGGGCGGTCTATTCATCCCCTGAGTCTTTGATACAGAGACAGGGGCGGTCTACTCATCCCCTGAGTCTATGATACAGAGACAGGGGGCGGTCTTCTCATCCACTGAGTCTGTGATGCAGAGGCACGGGGCCCATCTTCTGATCTACTGAGTCTGTGATACAGAGACAGGGGGCGGTCTACTCATCCACTGAGTCTGTGATACAGTGACAGGGGGCGGTCTACTCATTCGCTGAGTCTGTGATCCAGAAACAGGGGGTGGTCTACTCATCCCTTGAGTATGTGATACAGAGACAGGGTGGGGTCTACTCATCCCTTGAGTCTGCGAAACAGAGACAGGGGGCGGTCTACTCATCCACTGAGTCTGTGATCCAGAGACAGGGGGCGGTCTACTCATCCCTTGAGTCTGTGATACAGAGACAGGAGGTGGTCTGCTCATCCCCTCAGTCTATGATACAGAGACAGGGGGCGGTCTATTCATCCCCTGAGTCTTTGATACAGAGACAGGGGCGGTCTACTCATCCCCTGAGTCTATGATACAGAGACAGGGGGCGGTCTACTCATTCACTGAGTCTGCGAAACAGAAACAAGGGGCGGTCTACTCATCCACTGTGTCTGTGATACAGAGACTGGGGGCGCTCTACCCATCCCCTGAGTATGTGATACAGAGACAGGGGGCGGTCTACTCATCCCCTGAGTCTATGATACAGAGACAGGGGGCGGTCTATTCATCCCCTGAGTCTTTGATACAGAGACAGGGGTGGTCTACTCATCCCCTGAGTCTGTGATACAGAGACAGGGGGGCGGTCTACTCATCCACTGAGTCTGTGATCCAGAGACAGGGGGCGGTCTACTCATCCCCTGAGTCTGTGATACAGTAACAGGGGGTGGTCTACTCATCCCTTGAGTATGTGATACAGAGACAGGGGGCGGTCTACTCATTCACTGAGTCTGCGAAACAGAAACAAGGGGCGGTCTACTCATCCACTGAATCTGTGATCCAGAGACAGGGGGCGGTCTACTCATTCCCTGAGTCTGTGATACAGAAACAGGGGGTGGTCTTCTCATCAACTGAGTCTGTGATGCAGAGACAGGGGGGCGGTCTACTCATCCACTGAGTCTGTGATCCAGAGACAGGGGGCGGTCTACTCATTCCCTGAGTCTGTGATACAGAAACAGGGGGTGGTCTTCTCATCAACTGAGTCTGTGATGCAGAGACAGGGGGGCGGTCTACTCATCCCTTGAGTATGTGATACAGAGTCAGGGGGCGGTCTACTCATCCCCTGAGTTGGTGATTCAAAGACAGGGGGCGGTCTACTCATCCTCTGTGTTTGTGATGCAGAGACAGGGGGCGGTCTACTCATCCCCTGAGTCTGTGATACAGAGACAGGGGGCGCTCTACTCATCCTCTGTGTTTGTGATACAGAGACAGGAGGCGGTCTACTCATCCACTGAGTCTGTGATACAGTGACAGGGGGCGGTCTACTCATTCGCTGAGTCTGTGATCCAGAAACAGGGGGTGGTCTACTCATCCCTTGAGTATGTGATACAGAGACAGGGTGGGGTCTACTCATCCCTTGAGTCTGCGAAACAGAGACAGGGGGCGGTCTCCTCATCCCCTGAGTTGGTGAGACAAAGACAGGGGACGGTCTACTCATCCCCTGAGTTGGTGATACAAAGACAGGGGGCGGTCTACTCATCCCCTGAGTCTGTGATACAGAGAGAGGAGGCGGTCTACTCATCCACTGAGTCTGTCATGCAGAGAAAGTGTGAGGTCTACTCATCACCTGAGTCTGTGATACAGAGACAGGGGGCGGTCTACTCATCCACTGAGTCTGTCATACAGAGAAAGTGTGAGGTCTACTCATCACCTGAGTCTGTGATACAGAGAAAGGGGGCGGTCTACTCATCCCCTGAGTCTGTCATGGAGTGAAAGTGTGCGGTCTACTCATCACCTGAGTCTGTGATGCAGAGACAGGGGGCGGTCTACTCATCCCCCGAGTATGTGATAAAGAGACAGGGGGCGGTCTACTCATTCCCTGAGTCTTTGATCCAGAGGCACGGGGAGGTCTACTCATGTCCCGAGTGTGTGATACAGAGAAAGGGGGCAGTCTACTCATCCCCTGGGTCTGTGATACAGAGGAAGGGGGCGGTCTACTCATCCCCTGAGTCTGTGATACAGAGACAGGGGGCGGTCTACTCATCCCGAGTTTGTTATACAGAGACAGGGGGCGGTCTACTCATCCCCTGAGTCTGTCATTCAGAGAATGTGTGCGGTCTACACATCACCTGAGTCTGTGATACAGAGACAGGGGGCGGTCTACTCATCCCGAGTTTGTTATACAGAGACAAGGGGCAGTTTACTCATCCCCTGGGTCTGTGATGCAGAGACAGGGGGCGCTCTACTCATACACTGATCTGTGATCCAGAGACAGGGGGCGGTCTATTCATCCCCTGAGTCTGTGATACAGAGACAGGGGCCCGTCTTCTCATCCATTGAGTCTGTGATACAGAGACAGGAGGCGGTCTACTCATCCCCTGAGTCTGTGATACATAGACAGGGGGCGCTCTACTCATCCCCTGAGTCTGTGATGCAGAGAAAGGGGGCGGTCTACTCATCCCCTGAGTCTGTGATACAGAGATAGGGGACGGTCCACTAATCCCCTGAGTCTGTGATCCAGAGAAAGGGGGTGGTCTACTCATCTGCTGATTCTGAGATGCAGAGACAAGGGGCAGTTAACTCATTCCCTGGGTCTGTGAAACAGTGGAAGGAAGCAGTCTACTCATCCCCTGAGTCTGTGACACAGAGACAGGGGACGGTCTACTCATCCCCCGAGTGTGTGATACAGAGACAGGGGGCGCTCTACTCATCCCCCGAGTGTGTGATACAGAGACAGGGGGCGCTCTACTCATCCCCCGAGTGTGTGATGCAGAGACTGGGGGCGCTCTACTCATCCCCTGAGTCTGTGATACAGAGAAAGGGGGCGGTCTACTCATCCCCTGAGTCTGTGAAACAGAGAAAGGGGGCGGTCTACTGATCCCCTGAATCAATGATACAGAAACAGGGGGCGGTGTACTCATCCCCTGAGTCTGTGACACAGAGACAGGGGGCGCTCTACTCATCCCCTGAATCAATGATGCAGAAACAGGGGGCGGTCTACTAATCCCCCGAGTATGTGATACAGAGACAGGGGGCGCTCTCCTCATCCCATGAGTCTTTGACACAGAGAGAGGGGGCGGTCTACTCATCCCCTGAATCAATGATACAGAAACTGGGGGCGGTGTACTCATCCCCTGAGTCTGTGATACAGAGAAAGGGGGCGGTCTACTCATCCCCTGAGTCTGTGAGACAGAGACAGGGGGCGGTCTACTCATCCCCCAAGTGTGTGATACAGAGACAGGGGGCGCTCTACTCATCCCCGGGCTCTGTGAGACAGAGAAAGGGGGCGGTCTACTCATCCCCTGAGTCTGAGATACAGAGACAGGGGGCGGTCTACTCATCCCCTGAGTCTGTGATACAGAGACAGGGGGCGGTCTACTCATCCCCTGAATCTGTGATACACAGACAGGGGCCGGTCTACTCATCCACTGAATGTGTGATACAGAGACAAGGTGCAGTCTACTCATCCACTGATGCTGAGATACAGAGACAGGGTGCGGTCTAATCATCACCAGAGTCTGTTATACAGAGACAGGGGGCGGTCTACTCATCCCCTAAATCTGAGATACAGAGACAGGGGGTGGTCTACTCATCCCCCAAGTGTGTGAAACAGAGACAGGGGGCGGTCTACTCATCCCCCGAGTCTGTGATACAGATACAGGTGGCGGTCTACTTACTCCCTGAGTCTGTGATACAGAGACAGGGGGCGTTTTACTCATCCCCTCCGCCGGAGATACAGAGACAGGGGGCGGTTTACTCATCCCATGAGTGTGTGATGCAGAGACAGTGGGCCATCTGCTCATTCCCTGAGTCTGTGATACAGAGATATGGGGCGGTCCACTCATTCCTTGAGTCTGAGATACAGAGACAGGGGGGGCCCTACTCATCCACTGAGTCTGTGAGACAGAGACAGGGGGCGGTCTACTCATCCCCTGATTCTATGATACAGAGAAAGGGGGCGGTGTACTGATCCACAGATTCTGAGATACAGAGACAAGGGGCAGTTTACTCATCTCCTGAGTCTGTGAGACAGAGACAGGGGGAGGTCTACAAATCCCCTGAGTCTAAGATACAGAGATAGGGGGCGGTCTACTCTTCGCCCGAGTGTGTGATACAGAGACAGGGGGCGGTCTACTCATCCCCTTTGTCTGTGATACAGAGACAGGGGGCGGTCTACACATCCCTTGAATCTGTGACACAGAGACAGGGGGCGTTCGACTCATTCCATGAGTCCCTGATCAGTGACAGGGGGGAGTCTAATCATCCCCCGCGTTTGTGATATAAAGACAGGGGGCGCTCTACTCATCCCCTGAGTCTATGATACAGAGATAGGGGGCGGTCTACTCTTCCCCTGACTCCGAGATACAAAGACAAGGGCCAGTTTACTCATTCCCTGAGTCTGTGATACAGAGACAGGGGCCGGTCTACTCATACCCTGATTCTCTGACACAGAGACAGGAGGCGGTCTACACATCCCCTGAGTCTGTGATACAGAGACAGGGGGCGGTCAATTCATCTCCTGAGTCTGAGATACAGAGACAAGGGGCAGTCGACTCAACCCCTGAGTGTGTGATGCAGAGACAGGGGGTGGTCTAATCATCACCTGAGTATCAGATACAGAGACAGGGGGCAGTCGACTCATCCCCTGAGTGTGTGATACGGAGACAGGGGGCAGTCGACTCATCCCCTGAGTGTGTGAATCAGAGAAAGGGGGGCTGTCTACTCATCCCCTGAATGTGTGATACGGAGACAGGGGGTGGTCGACTCATCCCCTTAGTCTGTGTACAGAGACAGGGGGCGGTCTACTCTTACCCTGAGTCTGTGATGCAGACACAGGGGGCGGTCTACTCATCCCCTGAGTATGGGATACTGAGACTGGGGCAGTCTACTCTTCACCTGAGTCTGTGACACAGAGACAGGGGGCAGTCTACACATCCCCTGAGTCTATGATACAGAGACAGGGGGCGGTCTACTCTTCCCCTGAGTCTATGATACAGAGACAGGGGGCGGTCTACTCATCCCCTGAGTCTGTGATACAGAGACAGGGGGCGGTCTACTCATCCCCTGAGTCTGTGATAGAGAGACAGGGGGTGGTCTAATCATCCCCTGAGTCTTTGATACAGAGACAGGGGCCGGTCTACCCATCCATTGAGTCTGTGATGCCTAGACAGGGGGCGGTCAACTCATCCCCTGAGTCTGTGATGCAGTGACAGGGGGAGGTCTGCACATCACCTGAGTCGATGATGCAGCGACAGGGGGCAGTTTAATCATCCCCTGAGTCTCTGACACAGAGACAGGAGGCGGTCTTCTCATCCCCGAGTGTGTGATACAGAGACAGGGGCGGTCTACCCATCCCCCGAGTGTGTGAAACAGATACAGGGGGCGGTCTACTCATCCCCTGAATCAAGGATACAGAAACAGGGGGGCGGTGTACTCATCCCCTGAGTCTGTGATACAGGGACAGGGGGCGGTCTACTCATCCCCGAGTGTGTGATACAGAGACAGGGGGCGGTGTTCTCATCCCCTGAATCAATGAAACAGAAACAGGGGGCGGTGTTCTCATCCCCTGAGACTGTGATGCAGACAAACGGGGCGGTCTACTCATCCCCCGAGTGTGTGAGACAGAGACAGGGGGCGCTCCACTCATCCCCGATCTCTGTGATACAGAGACATGGGGCGGTTTACTCATGCCCTGGGTCTGTGATGGAGAGGAAGGGTGCGGTCTACTCATCTCCTGAGTCTGTGATGCAGAGACAGGGGGCAGTCTACTCATCCCATGAGTCTGTTATACAGAGATAGGGGGCATTTAACTCTTTCCCTGAGTGTGAGATACAGAGACAGGGGGCGCTCTACTCATTCCCTGAGTCTAGAAGACAGAGACAGGGGGCAGTTTACTCATCCACTGGGTCTGTGATAGAGAGGAAGGGGGCGGTCTACTCATCCCATGAGTCTGTGATACAGAGACAGGGGGCGGTCTACTCATCCCCTGAGTCTGTGATACAGAGACAGGGAGCGCTCTACTCATTCCCTGACTCTGTGATACAGAGACAGGGGGCGGTCTACTCATCCCCTGAGTCTGTGATACAGAGACAAGGGGCAGTTTACTCATCCCCTGGGTCTGTGATAGAGAGGAAGGGGGCGGTCTACGCATCCCCTGAGTCTGTGATGCAGAGACAGGCAGTGGTCTACTCATCCCCTGAATCAGAGATACAGAGACAAGGGGCAGTTTGCTCATCCACTCAGTGTGTGATACAAAGACAGGGGACGGTCTACTCATCCCCTGAGTTTGTGATACAGAGAAAGGGGGCGGTCCACACATCCCCTGAGTGTGATACAGAGATAGGGGGCAGTTAACTCTTTCCCTGAGTGTGAGATACAGAGACAGGGAGCGCGCGACTCATTCTCTGAGTCCGTGATAGAGAGACAGGGGGCGGTTTACTCATCCCCTGAGTCTGTGATACAGAGACAGGGGGCGTTCTACTCATCCCCTCAGTCTGTGATACAGAGACAGGGGGCGGTTTACTCATCCACTGAGTCTGTGATACAGAGACAAGGGGCAGTTTACTCATCCCCTCAGTCTGTGATACAGAGACAGGGGGCGTTCTACTCATCCCCTCAGTCTGTGATACAGAGACAAGGGGCAGTCTACTCATCCCCTGAGTCTGTGATACAGAGACAGGGGGCAGTCTGCTCATCCACTGAGTGTGTGATACAAAGACAGGGGACGGTCTACTCATCCCCTGAGTTTGTGATACAGAGAAAGGGGGCGGTCTACTCATCCCCTAAATTTGTGATACCGAGACAGGAACCGGTCTACTCATCCCCAAAATTTGTGAAACCGAGAAAGGGGGCAGTCTACTCCGCCCCAAAGTCCCTAAATACAGACAGGGGCCAGTCTACCCATCCCCCGGGTCTATGAGACAGAGACTGGGGGAGATCTATTCGATCCTGAGTGTGTGATACAGAGGAAGGGGGCGGTCCACTCATCCCCTGAGTCTGTGATACAGAGACAGGGGGCGGTCTACTCATCCCCTGAGTCTGTGATACAGAGACAGGGGGCGGTCTACTCATCCCCTGAGCCTGTGATACAGAGACAGGGGGCAGTCTGCTCATCCCCTAAATTTGTGATACAGAGACAGGGGGCGGTCTACTCATCCCCTGAGTCTTTGATACAGAGACAGGGGGCGGTCTTCTCATCCACTGAGTCTGTGATACAGAGACAGCGGACGGTCCACTCATTAACTGACTCTGTGACACAGAGACAGGGGGCGGTCTACTCATCCCCTCAGTCTGTGATACAGAGACAGGGGGCGGTTTACTCATCCACTGAGTCTGTGATACAGAGACAAGGGGCAGTTTACTCATCCCCTCAGTCTGTGATACAGAGACAGGGGGCGTTCTACTCATCCCCTCAGTCTGTGATACAGAGACAAGGGGCAGTCTACTCATCCCCTGAGTCTGTGATACAGAGACAGGGGGCGTTCTACTCATCCCCTCAGTCTGTGATACAGAGACAGGGGGCGGTTTACTCATCCACTGAGTCTGTGATACAGAGACAAGGGGCAGTTTACTCATCCCATGAGTCTGTTATACAGAGACAGGGGCCGGTCTACTCATACCCTGATTCTCTGACACAGAGACAGGAGGCGGTCTACACATCCCCTGAGTCTGTGATACAGAGACAGGGGGCGGTCAATTCATCTCCTGAGTCTGAGATACAGAGACAAGGGGCAGTCGACTCAACCCCTGAGTGTGTGATGCAGAGACAGGGGGTGGTCTAATCATCACCTGAGTATCAGATACAGAGACAGGGGGCAGTCGACTCATCCCCTGAGTGTGTGATACGGAGACAGGGGGCAGTCGACTCATCCCCTGAGTGTGTGAATCAGAGAAAGGGGGGCGGTCTACTCATCCCCTGAATGTGTGATACGGAGACAGGGGGTGGTCGACTCATCCCCTTAGTCTGTGTACAGAGACAGGGGGCGGTCTACTCTTACCCTGAGTCTGTGATACAGACACAGGGGGCGGTCTACTCATCCCCTGAGTATGGGATACTGAGACTGGGGCAGTCTACTCTTCACCTGAGTCTGTGACACAGAGACAGGGGGCAGTCTACACATCCCCTGAGTCTATGATACAGAGACAGGGGGCGGTCTACACATCCCCTGAGTCTATGATACAGAGACAGGGGGCGGTCTACTCATCCCCTGAGTCTGTGATAGAGAGACAGGGGGTGGTCTAATCATCCCCTGAGTCTTTGATACAGAGACAGGGGCCGGTCTACCCATCCATTGAGTCTGTGATGCCTAGACAGGGGGCGGTCAACTCATCCCCTGAGTCTGTGATGCAGTGACAGGGGGAGGTCTGCACATCACCTGAGTCTATGATGCAGCGACAGGGGGCAGTTTAATCATCCCCTGAGTCTCTGACACAGAGACAGGAGGCGGTCTTCTCATCCCCGAGTGTGTGATACAGAGACAGGGGCGGTCTACCCATCCCCCGAGTGTGTGAAACAGATACAGGGGGCGGTCTACTCATCCCCTGAATCAAGGATACAGAAACAGGGGGCGGTGTACTCATCCCCTGAGTCTGTGATACAGGGACAGGGGGCGGTCTACTCATCCCCGAGTGTGTGATACAGAGACAGGGGGCGGTCTACTCATCCCCTGAATCAATGAAACAGAAACAGGGGGCGGTGTTCTCATCCCCTGAGACTGTGATGCAGACAAACGGGGCGGTCTACTCATCCCCCGAGTGTGTGAGACAGAGACAGGGGGCGCTCCACTCATCCCCGATCTCTGTGATACAGAGACATGGGGCGGTTTACTCATGCCCTGGGTCTGTGATGGAGAGGAAGGGTGCGGTCTACTCATCTCCTGAGTCTGTGATGCAGAGACAGGGGGCAGTCTACTCATCCCATGAGTCTGTTATACAGAGATAGGGGGCGTTTAACTCTTTCCCTGAGTGTGAGATACAGAGACAGGGGGCGCTCTACTCATTCCCTGAGTCTAGAAGACAGAGACAGGGGGCAGTTTACTCATCCACTGGGTCTGTGATAGAGAGGAAGGGGGCGGTCTACTCATCCCATGAGTCTGTGATACAGAGACAGGGGGCGGTCTACTCATCCCCTGAGTCTGTGATACAGAGACAGGGAGCGCTCTACTCATTCCCTGACTCTGTGATACAGAGACAGGGGGCGGTCTACTCATCCCCTGAGTCTGTGATACAGAGACAAGGGGCAGTTTACTCATCCCCTGGGTCTGTGATAGAGAGGAAGGGGGCGGTCTACGCATCCCCTGAGTCTGTGATGCAGAGACAGGCAGTGGTCTACTCATCCTCTGAATCAGAGATACAGAGACAAGGGGCAGTTTGCTCATCCACTGAGTGTGTGATACAAAGACAGGGGACGGTCTACTCATCCCCTGAGTTTGTGATACAGAGAAAGGGGGCGGTCCACTCATCCCCTGAGTGTGATACAGAGATAGGGGGCAGTTAACTCTTTCCCTGAGTGTGAGATACAGAGACAGGGAGCGCGCGACTCATTCTCTGAGTCCGTGATAGAGAGACAGGGGGCGGTTTACTCATCCCCTGAGTCTGTGATACAGAGACAGGGGGCGTTCTACTCATCCCCTCAGTCTGTGATACAGAGACAGGGGGCGGTTTACTCATCCACTGAGTCTGTGATACAGAGACAAGGGGCAGTTTACTCATCCCCTCAGTCTGTGATACAGAGACAGGGGGCGTTCTACTCATCCCCTGAGTCTGTGATACAGAGACAAGGGGCAGTCTACTCATCCCCTGAGTCTGTGATACAGAGACAGGGGGCAGTCTGCTCATCCACTGAGTGTGTGATACAAAGACAGGGGACGGTCTACTCATCCCCTGAGTTTGTGATACAGAGAAAGGGGGCGGTCTACTCATCCCCTAAATTTGTGATACCGAGACAGGAACCGGTC
The DNA here is from genome assembly GCF_036365525.1 of Heterodontus francisci. NCBI lineage: Eukaryota > Metazoa > Chordata > Chondrichthyes > Heterodontiformes > Heterodontidae > Heterodontus > Heterodontus francisci. The sequence continues at coordinate 64,074 of NW_027140334.1, forward strand.
TACTCATCCCCAAAATTTGTGAAACCGAGAAAGGGGGCAGTCTACTCCGCCCCAAAGTCCCTAAATACAGACAGGGGCCAGTCTACCCATCCCCCGGGTCTATGAGACAGAGACTGGGGGAGATCTATTCGATCCTGAGTGTGTGATACAGAGGAAGGGGGCGGTCTACTCATCCCCTGAGTCTGTGATACAGAGACAGGGGGCGGTCTACTCATCCCCTGAGTCTGTGATACAGAGACAGGGGGCGGTCTACTCATCCCCTGAGTCTGTGATACAGAGACAGGGGGCGGTCTACTCATCCCCTGAGTCTGTGATACAGAGACAGGGGGCGGTATACTCATCCCCTATATCAATGAAACAGAGACAGGGGGCGGTCTACTCATCCCCTCAGTTTGTGATACAGAGACAGGGGGCGGTCTACTCATCCCCTGAGCCTGTGATACAGAGACAGGGGGCAGTCTGCTCAACCACTGAGTGTGTGATACAAAGACAGGGGACGGTCTACTCATCCACTGAGTCTGTGATACAGAGACAGCGGACGGTCCACTCATTAACTGACTCTGTGACACAGAGACAGGGGGCGGTCTACTCATCCCCTCAGTCTGTGATACAGAGACAGGGGGCGGTTTACTCATCCACTGAGTCTGTGATACAGAGACAAGGGGCAGTTTACTCATCCCCTCAGTCTGTGATACAGAGACAGGGGGCGTTCTACTCATCCCCTCAGTCTGTGATACAGAGACAAGGGGCAGTCTACTCATCCCCTGAGTCTGTGATACAGAGACAGGGGGCGTTCTACTCATCCCCTCAGTCTGTGATACAGAGACAGGGGGCGGTTTACTCATCCACTGAGTCTGTGATACAGAGACAAGGGGCAGTTTACTCATCCCATGAGTCTGTTATACAGAGACAGGGGCCGGTCTACTCATACCCTGATTCTCTGACACAGAGACAGGAGGCGGTCTACACATCCCCTGAGTCTGTGATACAGAGACAGGGGGCGGTCAATTCATCTCCTGAGTCTGAGATACAGAGACAAGGGGCAGTCGACTCAACCCCTGAGTGTGTGATGCAGAGACAGGGGGTGGTCTAATCATCACCTGAGTATCAGATACAGAGACAGGGGGCAGTCGACTCAACCCCTGAGTGTGTGATACGGAGACAGGGGGCAGTCGACTCATCCCCTGAGTGTGTGAATCAGAGAAAGGGGGGCGGTCTACTCATCCCCTGAATGTGTGATACGGAGACAGGGGGTGGTCGACTCATCCCCTTAGTCTGTGTACAGAGACAGGGGGCGGTCTACTCTTACCCTGAGTCTGTGATACAGACACAGGGGGCGGTCTACTCATCCCCTGAGTATGGGATACTGAGACTGGGGCAGTCTACTCTTCACCTGAGTCTGTGACACAGAGACAGGGGGCAGTCTACACATCCCCTGAGTCTATGATACAGAGACAGGGGGCGGTCTACTCTTCCCCTGAGTCTATGATACAGAGACAGGGGGCGGTCTACTCATCCCCTGAGTCTGTGATACAGAGACAGGGGGCGGTCTACTCATCCCCTGAGTCTGTGATAGAGAGACAGGGGGTGGTCTAATCATCCCCTGAGTCTTTGATACAGAGACAGGGGCCGGTCTACCCATCCATTGAGTCTGTGATGCCTAGACAGGGGGCGGTCAACTCATCCCCTGAATCTGTGATACAAAGACAGGGGACGGTCTACTCATCCCCTGAGTTTGTGATACAGAGAAAGGGGGCGGTCTACTCATCCCCTAAATTTGTGATACCGAGACAGGAACCGGTCTACTCATCCCCAAAATTTGTGAAACCGAGAAAGGGGGCAGTCTACTCCGCCCCAAAGTCCCTAAATACAGACAGGGGCCAGTCTACCCATCCCCCGGGTCTATGAGACAGAGACTGGGGGAGATCTATTCGATCCTGAGTGTGTGATACAGAGGAAGGGGGCGGTCTACTCATCCCCTGAGTCTGTGATACAGAGACAGGGGGCGGTCTACTCATCCCCTGAGTCTGTGATACAGAGACAGGGGGCGGTCTACTCATCCCCTGAGTCTGTGATACAGAGACAGGGGGCGGTAAACTCATCCCCTATATCAATGAAACAGAGACAGGGGGCGGTCTACTCATCCACTGAGTCTGTGATACAGAGACAGGGGGCTGTCTACTCATCCCCTAAATTTGTGATACAGAGACAGGGGGCGGTCGACTCATCCCCTGAGTCTTTGATACAGAGACAGGGGGCGGTCTTCTCATCCACTGAGTCTGTGATACAGAGACAGCGGACGGTCCACTCATTAACTGACTCTGTGACACAGAGACAGGGGGCGGTCTACTCATCCCCTCAGTCTGTGATACAGAGACAGGGGGCGGTTTACTCATCCACTGAGTCTGTGATACAGAGACAAGGGGCAGTTTACTCATCCCCTCAGTCTGTGATACAGAGACAGGGGGCGTTCTACTCATCCCCTCAGTCTGTGATACAGAGACAAGGGGCAGTCTACTCATCCCCTGAGTCTGTGATACAGAGACAGGGGGCGTTCTACTCATCCCCTCAGTCTGTGATACAGAGACAGGGGGCGGTTTACTCATCCACTGAGTCTGTGATACAGAGACAAGGGGCAGTTTACTCAACCCATGAGTCTGTTATACAGAGACAGGGGCCGGTCTACTCATACCCTGATTCTCTGACACAGAGACAGGAGGCGGTCTACACATCCCCTGAGTCTGTGATACAGAGACAGGGGGCGGTCAATTCATCTCCTGAGTCTGAGATACAGAGACAAGGGGCAGTCGACTCAACCCCTGAGTGTGTGATGCAGAGACAGGGGGTGGTCTAATCATCACCTGAGTATCAGATACAGAGACAGGGGGCAGTCGACTCATCCCCTGAGTGTGTGATACGGAGACAGGGGGCAGTCGACTCATCCCCTGAGTGTGTGAATCAGAGAAAGGGGGGCGGTCTACTCATCCCCTGAATGTGTGATACGGAGACAGGGGGTGGTCGACTCATCCCCTTAGTCTGTGTACAGAGACAGGGGGCGGTCTACTCTTACCCTGAGTCTGTGATACAGACACAGGGGGCGGTCTACTCATCCCCTGAGTATGGGATACTGAGACTGGGGCAGTCTACTCTTCACCTGAGTCTGTGACACAGAGACAGGGGGCAGTCTACACATCCCCTGAGTCTATGATACAGAGACAGGGGGCGGTCTACTCTTCCCCTGAGTCTATGATACAGAGACAGGGGGCGGTCTACTCATCCCCTGAGTCTGTGATACAGAGACAGGGGGCGGTCTACTCATCCCCTGAGTCTGTGATAGAGAGACAGGGGGTGGTCTAATCATCCCCTGAGTCTTTGATACAGAGACAGGGGCCGGTCTACCCATCCATTGAGTCTGTGATGCCTAGACAGGGGGCGGTCAACTCATCCCCTGAGTTTGTGATACAGAGAAAGGGGGCGGTCTACTCATCCCCTAAATTTGTGATACCGAGACAGGAACCGGTCTACTCATCCCCAAAATTTGTGAAACCGAGAAAGGGGGCAGTCTACTCCGCCCCAAAGTCCCTAAATACAGACAGGGGCCAGTCTACCCATCCCCCGGGTCTAGGAGACAGAGACTGGGGGAGATCTATTCGATCCTGAGTGTGTGATACAGAGGAAGGGGGCGGTCTACTCATCCCCTGAGTCTGTGATACAGAGACAGGGGGCAGTCCACTCATCCCCTGAGTCTGTGATACAGAGACAGGGGGCGGTCTACTCATCCCCTGAGTCTGTGATACAGAGACAGGGGGCGGTATACTCATCCCCTATATCAATGAAACAGAGACAGGGGGCGGTCTACTCATCCCCTCAGTTTGTGATACAGAGACAGGGGGCGGTCTACTCATCCACTGAGTCTGTGATACAGAGACAAGGGGCAGTTTACTCATCCCCTCAGTCTGTGATACAGAGACAGGGGGTGTTCTACTCATCCCCTCAGTCTGTGATACAGAGACAGGGGGCTGTCTACTCATCCCCTGAGTCTGTGATACAGAGACAGGGGGCGTTCTACTCATCCCCTCAGTCTGTGATACAGAGACAGGGGGCGGTTTACTCATCCACTGAGTCTGTGATACAGAGACAAGGGGCAGTTTACTCATCCCATGAGTCTGTTATACAGAGACAGGGGCCGGTCTACTCATACCCTGATTCTCTGACACAGAGACAGGAGGCGGTCTACACATCCCCTGATGTGGCGGCACAGTGGCGCAGTGGTTAGCACCGCAGCCTCACAGCTCCAGGGACCCGGGTTCGATTCCGGGTACTGCCTGTGTGGAGTTTGCAAGTTCTCCCTGTGTCTGCGTGGGTTTTCTCCGGGTGCTCCGGTTTCCTCCCACAAGCCAAAAAACTTGCAGGTTGACAGGTAAATTGGCCATTATAAATTGTCACCAGTATAGGTAGGTGGTAGGGAAATATTGGGACAGGTGGGGATGTTTGTTGGGAATATCGGATTCGTGTAGGATTAGTATAAATGGGTGGTTGATGTTCGGCACAGACTCGGTGGGCCGAAGGGCCTGTTTCAGTGCTGTATCTCTAATCTAATCTAATCTACTCCGCCCCAAAGTCCCTAAATACAGACAGGGGCCAGTCTACCCATCCCCCGGGTCTAGGAGACAGAGACTGGGGGAGATCTATTCGATCCTGAGTGTGTGATACAGAGGAAGGGGGCGGTCTACTCATCCCCTGAGTCTGTGATACAGAGACAGGGGGCGGTCCACTCATCCCCTGAGTCTGTGATACAGAGACAGGGGGCGGTCTACTCATCCCCTGAGTCTGTGATACAGAGACAGGGGGCGGTATACTCATCCCCTATATCAATGAAACAGAGACAGGGGGCGGTCTACTCATCCCCTCAGTTTGTGATACAGAGACAGGGGGCGGTCTACTCATCCCCTGAGCCTGTGATACAGAGACAGGGGGCAGTCTGCTCAACCACTGAGTGTGTGATACAAAGACAGGGGACGGTCTACTCATCCACTGAGTCTGTGATACAGAGACAGGGGGCTGTCTACTCATCCCCTAAATTTGTGATACAGAGACAGGGGGCGGTCTACTCATCCCCTGAGTCTTTGATACAGAGACAGGGGGCGGTCTTCTCATCCACTGAGTCTGTGATACAGAGACAGCGGACGGTCCACTCATTAACTGACTCTGTGACACAGAGACAGGGGGCGGTCTACTCATCCCCTGAGTCTGTTATACAGAGACAGGGGGCGGTCTACTCATGCCCTGAGTCTGTGAGACAGAGACAGGGGGCGGTCTACTCATACCCTGAGTCTGTTATACAGAGACAGGGGGCGGTCTACTCATGCCCTGAGTCTGTGAGACAGAGATAGGGGGAGGTCTACACCTCTCCTGAGTCTAAGATACAGAGATAGGGGGCGGTCTACTCTTCCCCCGAGTGTGTGATCCAGAGACAGGGGGCGGTCTACTCATACCCTGAGTGTGTGAGACAGTGACAGGGGGAGGTCTGCACATCACCTGAGTCTATGATGCAGCGACAGGGGGCAGATTAATCATCCCCTGAGTCTGAGATATAGAAACAGGGGGCGGTCGACTCATCCCTTGAATCTATGTAACAGAGATAGAGGGCGGTCTTCTCATCCCCTGAGTCTGTGATACAGGGACAGGGGGCGCTCTACTCATCCCCGTGTGTGTGATACAGAGACAGGGGGCGCTCTGCTCATCCCCTGAGTCTGTGACACAGAGACAGGGGGCGGGCTACTCATCCCCGGGCTCTGTGATACAGAGACATGGGGCGGTCTACTCATCCCCTGAGACGGTGATGCAGACAAACGGGGCGGTCTACTCATCCCCTGAGTCTGTGATAACGAGAAAGGCAGTGGTCTACTCATTCCCTGAATCTGAGGTACAGTGACAAGGGGCAGTTTGCTCATCCCCTGGGCCAGTGATAAAGAGAAAGGGGGCGGTCTACTCATCCCCTGAGTCTGTAACAGAGAGACAGGGAGCGGTCTACTCATCCCCAGAATCAATGATACAGAAACAGGGGGAGGTGTACTCATCCCCTGAGTCTGAGATACAGAGACAAGGGGCAGTTTGCTCATCCCCTGGGTCTGTGATACAGAGACAGGGGGCGGTCTACTCATCCCCTGTGTCCGTGACACAGAGACAGGGGGCGGTCTACTCATCCGCTGAATCAATGATACAGAAACATGGGGCGGTCTACTCATCCCCTGAGTCTGTGAGACAGAGAAGGGGGCGGTCTACTCATCCACTGAGTCTGTGATACAGAGACAGGGGGCGGTCTACTCATCCCCTAAATTTGTGATACAGAGACAGGGGGCGGTCTACTTATCCCCTCAGTTTGTGATACAGAGACAGGGGGTGGTCTACTTATCCCCTCAGTTTGTGATACAGAGACAGGGGGCAGTCTGCTCAACCACCGAGTGTGTGATACAAAGACAGGGGACGGTGTACTCATCCACTGAGTCTGTGATACAGAGACAGGGGGCGGTCTACTCATCCCCTAAATTTGTGATACAGAGACAGGGGGCGGTCTACTTATCCCCTCAGTTTGTGATACAGAGACAGGGGGTGGTCTACTTATCCCCTCAATTTGTGATACAGAGACAGGGGGTGGTCTACTCATCCCCTCAGTTTGTGATACAGAGACAGGGTGTGGTCTAATCATCCCCTGAGTCTTTGATACAGAGACAGGGGCCGGTCTACCCATCCACTGAGTCTGTGATGCCTAGACAGGAGGCGGTCTACTCATACCCTGAGTCTGTGATACAGAGACAGGAGGCGGTCAACTCATCCCCTGAGTCTGTGATACAGTGACAGGGGGAGGTCTGCACATCACCTGAGTCTATGATGCAGCGACAGGGGGCAGTTTAATCATCCCCTGAGTCTGAGATACAGAAACAGGGGACGGTCGACTCATCCCTTGAATCTATGAAACAGAGATAGAGGGCGGTCTTCTCATCCCCGAGTGTGTGATACAGAGACAGGGGCGGTCTACCCATCCCCCGAGTGTGTGAAACAGATACAGGGGGCGGTCTACTCATCCCCTGAATCAAGGATACAGAAACAGGGGGCGGTGTACTCATATAGAACATAGAACATAGAACATAGAAAATACAGCACAGAACAGGCCCTTCGGCCCACGATGTTGTGCCGATCCTTTGTCCTCTGTCAAGGACAATTTAATCTATACCCCATCATTCTCCTTTATCCATATATCATCTGCTGGGTAAGGAAAAAGGTATATATTTGTGTGGTGGCTGTACCCGAGACACTACACGTGTAGTGTCTCCCACCCACCCTCCTCCTCTAACCATAAAAAAAAATACTGGGTTAACGGTAGGGTTCTTGGGCATGTGGAGGAGCAGAGAGACCTTGGGGTCTATGTGCATAGATCGTTGAAAGTTGCAACTCAAGTGGATAGGGCTGTGAAGAAGGCATATGGGGTGTTAGCGTTCATTAGCAGAGGGATTGAATTTAAGAGCCGTGAGGTGATGATGCAGCTGTACAGGACCTTGGTAAGGCCTCATTTGGAGTACTGTGTGCAGTTCTGGTCGCCTCATTTTAGGAAGGATGTGGAAGCCTTGGAGAGGGTGCAGAGGAGATTTACCAGGATGTTGCCTGGAATGGAGAATAAGTCTTACGAGGAAAGGCTGAACATTCTAGGCCTCTTCTCATTAGAACGGAGAAGGATGAGGGGTGACATGATAGAGGTTTATAAGATGATCAGGGGAATAGATAGGGTAGACAGTCAGAAACTTTTTCCCCGGGTGCAGCAAAGCGTTACAAGGGGTCATAAATTTAAGGTGAAGGGTGGGAGATATAAGGGGGATGTCAGGGGAAGGTTCTTTACCCAGAGAGTGGTCGGGGCATGGAATGCCTTGCCTGGGGAAGTTGTTGAGTCAGAAACTTTAGGGACTTTCAAACGGCTTTTAGATAGGTATATGGATAAAGGAGAATGATGGGGTATAGATTAAATTGTCCTTGACAGAGGACAAAGGATCGGCACAACATCGTGGGCCGAAGGGCCTGTTCTGTGCTGTATTTTTCTATGTTCTATAACAGAGAAGATGGTAAAAGAGGGGGGGGTGTGGCATTGTTAATCAAGGAGAGTATTACAGCGACAGAAAGGACGTTTGAGGACTCGGCTACTGAGGTAGTATGGGCTGAGGTTAGAAACAGGAGAGGTGAGGTTACCCTGTTGGGAGTCTTTTATAGACCTCCGAATAGTTCCAGAGATGTAGAGGAAAGGATAGCGAAGATGATTCTCGACAGGGGTGAGAGTAACAGGGTAGTTGTTATGGGGGACTTTAACTTTCCAAATATCGACTGGAAGTACTATAGTTCGAGTACTTTAGATGGGTCAGTTTTTGTCCAGTGTGTGCAGGAGGGTTTTCTGACACAGTATGTAGACAGGCCAACCAGGGGCGATGCCACATTGGATTTGGTACTGGGAAATGAACCCGGCCAGGTGTTAGATTTAGATGTAGGTGAGCACTTTGGTGATAGTGATCACAATTCGGTTAG